>NW_007726204.1:250650-258161 GCF_000696425.1 Galeopterus variegatus
GGAAAAAAAAAAAAAAAAAAAAAAAAAAAAAAATTAATTTATTTTTTAGCTTTCACTTATGAATGAGGACATGCAATATTTCTCTCCGTGCCTGGCTTATTTCACTTAACATGATTTTCTCTAAGTTTGTCCATGTTGCTGTGAATGACAGGATTTCATTCTTTTTCGTGGCAGAGTAGTGTTCCATTCATTGAGTCTTGAGCCATGTGCCCATTCTTGGAGCTCAGGGGCATGGGGGGTTGGTCCCTCTGAGCCACGTGGAGATGGAGTGCTGGGTAGAGGAGAACCACAATCGAGCACATTGCAGATGTGGAGGATGGGTAATGGCTAAGCCTGTGCTGCTTTCACTCAAATCCCAGCTCTGTCATTTTCTGGCTATGTGACCTGGGGCAAATTCCTTCACCTCTCTGTGCCTCAGTTTCCTCCTCCTCTATAAAGCAGTGATTAGGATAGCCTTTACCTCATTGGGTTTCTTTATTCAACAAATATTTGCTGAGTACCTAAAATGTGCTGAGTGCTTCCTAGGCCCTGGGGTACAGCAGTGAACAAAACATATACAAACCCTTGCCCTACTGGAACTGACATTCTAGTGGAGGAGACAGACAATGAACAAGGTACACAGGGGAATAGAAGGCATTTTACAAGTTAAGTGCTAAGGAGAAAAATAAGCAGGGAAGAGGAGCGGGCAGTGCTGGGACTTTTTCTGCAACTCTGAATTGAGTGTTTGGGGAAGGCCTCATTGAGAAGGTGATATTTGAACACAAAAGCAGTGAGGCATTGAACCCTGTGGATTTCTGGGGAGAAGTATTCCAGGCAGGGGAGCAGCAAGTGCAAAGGCCCTGCGGTAGGCATGTGCTTGGTGCATTTGAAAAATAATAAGGACACTAGAGTGGACGTTGTAATACATGGAAAGCACTAGAACAGTGCTGGACACATAGTAAGCCCTATATAAACACTATTATTTTATGGAGTTGTTGTCATTGTTATTTTTAATTTTTTCTCTCTTCTCTCCCCATCTTAGGAGTCTCAGCAGGATGACAAGAAGGGCTGAAATATTGCCAAGTGAGGTCCTTTTCCGATGGTGGCTGGGGCTGGGGCGGGGTCGGAGAGGGGTGAAGTGGGAAATACATACAGAGCCTGCATCCCTGTGTTCTGGTCCGACTGAGTCTGCTGTCGCCACACTCATTTCTGAGGTCTGCGGAAGTCACCTGCTACAGGGCTGTCAGCATCTCTGATGTTCTGGATACGGGCTGGGGTGGAGGGAGAACTGGAATGTAAGGCCAGTCCTGCTGCTCCTGGTGGTCTAGCCTCAGCTCCTCTTGCTATCCAGGCCAGTTTGTTTCTTTTGTGGTTTCTTCATTTCCCATGCCCCGGTTCTGGATACATTTAGAAAACTTTCCATTTTATTGGCATATTTTGGGATTGAGAAGGAAACAAGGATTGTGGCCAGTCTCACATTCCAAACTCCTCAGCACTCCAAGAGCCCACTTTCTAAATCCACAGGTCTTAGAATTCTGGTGTTGGGGTGGGGAGGGGGGTCTCTATGGTCTAGGGGAGGGGAATGTATGTGTCCCCACTTATTTGCTGTGTGACCTCTAACAAGGGATGCTGTCTCTCTGAACCTCAATTTCCTCCTCCATAAAATGAGCATTATAATGCTATTTAACTGCATTGGTCTGTTTTGTGTTGCTATAACAGAATATCTGCAACTGGGTGACTTATAAAGAAAAAAAATTTTATTGCTTACAGTTTCTGAGGCTGGGGAGTCCAAAGTCCATCTGGTGATGGCGACAGTGACCCTGGGATCTCACATTGCAAGATGGTGGAAGCAGAGAGAAAGACAGACTCTCCTCTTCTTTTAAAGCCCTCAGAACCATGTCCCTGGCCACCATTTTTAATCCATTCACTACTTCAGGGTCCTACAATCCAATCATCACTTCAAGACCCCACCTCTCAATTACTGTAATAGGATTTCCCACCCTCTTAACAGTCACAGTGGGGGCTAATACATAAAACTCAGGGGATACAATTCAAGCTTCAGGGAGTTTTGGGGGGGACATAATTCAATCCTCATGGAATTTCTTTGATAATGACTAATTATGCCTGGGAAGGGATTAGCTGCAGGCCTGGCACAGAATTAGCAGGTTCTGGTGAGTAGTAGATTTCAGTTAGGAGTGCTTTTGCCTGCAAGTAACAGCAAACGACTGTTAATGGTACACACAATAGAAAAAACAAATTATTTTTCTCATGAACAAGTGGGAGGGTGCTGGAGTTGGCCGGCTGTCCAACTATGCCATTGGAAAACCCAGAGCTTTTCTGTATTTGTTTTCTGCCACCATTAACGTGTTGGCTTTGGGGCTTGTGCATGGTGTTTCATTGCTGCACTTGTATCCATGATGTCTGTTTTCCAGGCAGAATAGGGGTGAGGAAGGAGAGGGGACATGCCTGCTGTGTCACTCTTCTTATTAAGATAGTAAAACTGTCCTGAAAGCCCCGCCCAGTCTTCTGCTGTGACTCCAAGACAGTGAGCGCCCTGCTCTGTCCCACCCAATCCTCCCTCCTGCCACCTCTGCAGCCCCTCGCTCACCTCTAGCTCCTCACCTCGAGCTCCTCTAGTTGCTGCTACGTTTTCTTGATCTCCTCATAATGCTCACAATTTTCTGCAGCCTGGCCTCATCCACAAAGCCATTGCCTTTCTGGGCACAGAGGGGAAAGAGCGCAGGCATGTCTCCTACCTGCTAGGATCCAGCACTCCTTTCCTGTCCGGGGTCCTCACTCAGAGTCACCTTGGAATGGACCAGTTTCCCATCCACAAACACTTCAGACTCCCCGATAGCCCGGGCAGCTCTGTCCTCCTCTTGGGGGTGCGGGTGGGGGACTTCACTTTTTGTTTGCTCGTTTTATAAATGGTTTAGCTTGGCTCACTGTTATTTTGCTCCAGTGGAAGAAGGGGGCCAGGTATAGGACAGTGAACTAACAGATAGTCGTGACATGGTGGTGCGATTGTTGTTGGAGAGAGAATCAGACACGCTGCCTGGGCTTGGGAAGTGACGCTCTGCACATTTACTGAGAGTCTGGACAATATCTCCGTTCCTGTCAAGTGTGGACCATTACGAGGTTGCAAGTAGGGGAGAAGAATAGAAGGCTCTATAGACTAGTGGTTAACAACACACACCCTGGAGCCAAATCCTTCCCTGGATTCGAATCCCCGTTTTGCCACTTCCTAGCTTTGGCAAGTAACTTCACTTTTTGTTTGTTTGTTTTATAAATTTATTCGACAATCAGCAATTAGTTCTCATCCGCATTGACTGCAGATTTTTGAAAGTGGTAACAGGTACATAGGTAACCAAAGGATAAAGCTCGTTTGGTGAATCTTCATCCTCGTTACGTTTTCTGTACAACCGCACGTGGGTATGGTAGGGGACATTCCTTATTCCTTTGGCCCAGACGGCTTTGTTGAGCCTGGATCAGGGTGCACATCTGGAGTCTCCATCTTCATGGCAAATTTCCAGATCTCTTTGAGTGCCCGAGGGTCACGCTTCCTGAAACTCACTCCATGGATACGCTTGTGAAAGGTGATGGTGTATTCTCGGGTCACCGCCTTGCTGATGGCAGAACGGCCTTTCTTCTTCTCGCCACCCTTCTTTGCAGGAGCCATCCTGCTGGGCCCAAGTTAGAAAGGAAGCAAGCGACTTCACTTTTGGCAGTAACTTCAGCTGCTCCACCTGTAAAATGGGGAACATAGTAGTGCTTAACTCATCGGGCTGTTGGAATAAGTAAATCAGTTAAGTATATAATGATCTTAGAAGTGCTCCTTGCATAGCGTAAGAGCTATGTGAATGTTAGTTGGAAAAATCTCTTATCTTAGGGCATGTTTGTTTGCAAGAACAGAAGTCATGCTTAGCTCATGTAACCAAAGAATCCAGGGGTCGTGTTGGTTTCAGGCAGGGCTGGATCAACATCGTCTCTCTGTCTCCTGGGTCCTGCTTTCCTTCTTGTTGATTTCCTGCTCTCTTTATTTCAGTTACTAGAGCCCGGTAACAAATCACCCCAAAACATAGTGACTTCCAATAACATTCTATAAACGTACGAGTCTGCAGTTTGGGCAGGGCTCTGTGGGGTCAGCCTGTGTCTACTCCACTCAGTTTACCCTGGTGCAGGTCAGTGGCTGGGGCTGGAGTCATTGGAAGGCTCAATCACACTCACATGTGGTCACCTGGCTGGAGCCACTGGGGCTCCTCGGACGTCCCTGTCTCACTGTGGCCTCTTTGCGGGGTCTCTCCAGCATGGTGGCGTCAGGATGGCCAGACTTCTTATATGGTTCTCAGGCTCCTAGAGCACATGGAGAGAGAAAGAGACAGAGACAGAGAGACTCTCAATAAAGGCCTAGAGGTGAGGATCAGCTCTGTGTGGGGCAATAATTAGAAAAATAATGAAAAAACAAATAAAACAATAATAAACAAATATGTACATTATAAAATTAGTAAGTAATGAATAATGAAAATTAAAATAAAAATAATCTCAAATAATTTGGTTTAAGGGGACACATGTGCAATGGCCTGCTCATGTGACTGAGTAGGGATCTGAGACTTTGTCTGGAGGCCACTGGGGAATCACAGTGGAAAAGTTGGAAACAGAAGAGTCAGTTTTGGGCTTTAGAATGATCTCTCCAGCTGCTCCTGGAGGGTGGATAAGGGGACAGGAAGGAGGGTGGGGATGGACCATGGCAGGGCCATGGTGGGCAGAGGGGACATGGTAGGGATACTTGGGAGGCTGAATGAACAGCTGAAGCATTGTGTCTTGGGGGAGGTGTCAGGTCAGGGCCCAGAGCTTTGGCCTGGGGACTGGGGTCTGAGATGGGAGCTGGGGAGGGAAGGTGTAAAAGAGTTTGCCAAGCCACACAGAAGAACAGCCCCTACAAGACCAGCCTCAAGTCACACACCAACCATAGGTTTTGGGGTTTTCTGAAACCACTCTCAGGTTTGATAATTTTCTAGAGTAACTCACAGAACTCAGGAAAATGCTATACTTCTGATTATAGTTTTATTATAGTAGAATGATGCAAATTAGAACCAGCCAAAGGGAGAGATGCGTTGGGTGAGGTCTGGGGAGGGTCCATGCACTCAGAGGCACCTTACCCTCCTGGGATCAATGTGTGACAATATTGCGGTCTGGAAAGCTCACCTGAGCTTCAGTGTCCAGAATTTTTATTGAAGCTTCGTTATTGATTGATTGATCATAGTAATTAACAATTGATGGAATCATGGCACATGTGGTTGAACTCAATTTCCAGCCCCCACTTCCCTCCCTGGTGTCTGAGGTCAGATATGAAGACTGGTCTGGTATCACATAGCTCAAAGCCCCAACCCTCTAACAAAACTGTTGGTCTTTTTGGTGTGGCCAGCCCCCATCCTGAGTCACCAAATTGGCATAAACCATCAGGGCCCATCATAAATAACAAAGATGCTCCTATTACTCAGGGAAATTCTGAGCATTTAGAGGTCACCTCCCAGGAGCCAGGGCAAAGGCCAAATGTTGTGCAAAGTTAATTCTTCACTACACAGCAGGTTTCAGGGAGTCTCTGAAGTTGGTGTGGGACACGGTGAGTGGGAGGGGTCTGGGGGAGGCCCAGGAGGAGACATCCAGAAGGCTGCTGCGTTCCCAGGGCTGGGGACAGTGGTGGCATCGTCAGTGTAGGGCAAGAACGAGGTGGGAGAGCATGAGGTGGGAAGAGAGGGGTGAGGAGTGGGGGTAGGAGAGCAGACCCTGGGCCTCCATGTCAATGGGTCCCACATCCTGAAAGCCACATGCCCAGAGTGTCATTGCAAGGCAGTGTGGTAGAGTAGGCTCTGCCTCAGATTAGATGAGGGACCTTGACAAGTCACTTGGCTCTGTTCTCCAGCTGTTTGCTCCCCTGGAACACAGGTGCTAGTGGTCCTTGCTGTCAGGTATGGTGAAGATGAAGTGACTTAATCCTTGTAAACACTCAGAACGCTTCCCGGCACAGAGGATGCACTCTGAGTGCTAGGTGGTATTATTATTCTTATTTTCCCCACATTATAGAAGAGATTCATGAGCCCAGAGAGTTGAAGCCACTTGACCCAGGTTATACAGCTGGAGTGATTTAAGATTCCAACCCAGGCAGTCTGTCCTCAGGGCAAAGTTCTCCCCACCACACTGGCTCAGCATGAGCATCAGAGGAAGGTGGAGTTCAGGGTCGGCTGCCCTCCATGGCTTCCCATCCAGACACTAGGTGGCAACCATGACAGACACCTCACAGCACTTGTTCTTCAAACCATTCTTTTATACACCCCCCTGCCTTCATTTATTTGTCTATTGATTAATCCAGCAGTGAGCTATTAGCTCCTCTGCGCTGGTAAAAGCCCTGATTTTGGTCTATGGTACAAAGAGGCTTCTCCTATTTCCCCTCTTGACTGACCCATCGCTTTCTATGTGATGACAGAAAAGCTTCCCTCTGAGCTTAGTTTCCCCATCTGTAAAAGGAAGACAAGGACTTGGCCATCCCAGCTGTGGCAGAAACCACTAGGTGTCCCCCAATATCTATCCTCCCCTACTTCCATCATAATAGCCCCCAGCCAAAGACTACATTCTCCAGCCTCCCTTGCAGCTAGGTGTGGCTGCATGACTACATTCCAGCCACTAGGATGTGAGCAAAAGTGACGTGCACAGCTTTTGGGTTGTGCCCTTCAAGGGAAAGGGTGACATCCATCCTATCTGGAAAGTGGGTTGATGGTGGGCCATCTGGATTGTGAGACAGGGGATGGCTCAATAGGGATCAAGTAGGGAAGGTCAAGAAACAATGGGGAATGGACCTGGAAGAGCCACCAAAAAGCAGCTCAGACTGTTATAGGACAGAATAGTAAACCTCCCTCTTGTGTAAGCTGCTGGTCTGTCGGGTCTCTGTCACACACTGTCAATTCCAAATCCTAACAAATACACCAGGATTGGGAGGATGTGAGCGAGCCAAAGGGTTGGACTGTAGGATTTTTTACTAAAGAATAAGATAAATAGGAGAAGAAATAATAATAAGGGAAGAAATAATTTAATAAAGATTTTTGTGGTAGGCAGAATTCTAAGTTGACTCCCAAAGATACACACCCTTGTATAATCCTCTTCCCTTGAGTATGGGTGGAACCTTTGAATGTGATGGCCTGTCACTCCCATGACTATATTACATTACATGACAAAAGGGATTTTGCATTGACTTTGAATTAATCAAAAGGGAGCTTATAAAAAAGGGAGCTTCTCCTGGGTGGGCCTAACCTAATCAGGGGAGTCCTTAAAAAAAGACAAGCAGCAGCAGAAAAAATTCTCCTGCTTGCTTTGAAGAAGTTGCAAAAAGTTGGGCTGATGTTGCTTTGTCCCCCATGGATTTGTCGCCCCACTTCCTCTGGGTGATGGAGACTCAAGGTATTACTCAAAGCCCATCTCTTCTTTTTTTTTTTTCCTTTTTGTCTTTTTTACTGGCCGGTAACGGGATCGCAACCCTC
>NW_007726204.1:258990-262052 GCF_000696425.1 Galeopterus variegatus
TCTGAGCAGTGAGAAGCCCTGAAGTGGTTAACTTCCCCAGAACCCTCAAGTGAGAGGCATCTCTTCCTTGGGAAATTAACCCCGAATTAGGGTTCTCTTCCAGAATTTACTTTCCAGACCAGGAAGTTACAGGAAGAGAACATAGGTGGGGTTATAGTTTAACAATATAGGCTGGTAACTTTCAGTGAAACAAGCCAGATGACATTCCAGTAAGGCAATTAAGTGGTCCTATCAACAAAAGCTTGATTTTAGCAAACATTCCTTCTCCCTCCACATTTTCCAGTATCTACACATATCAATCAGTAACCTGTCTGTCCTTGAGCCAGCAACCTTGCTGTGCCACAAATCTTTATCTTACACCAGAGACTTTATAGCCTGAGGAAAATTTCCAGTCCTCCACAAGTTCAATATTTGAAACTGCAAGGCTTTGGAAAACCAGGCCCTCTGAAGTACATTTGCTTTATAGTATATTCCACAGGCTGAGTTGTGAGAATACCAAATGGCTAAGACCAGAGGACAATCTCTTGAGCTGAGAGTGACCCCATGTTGATAGCCAGCAAGAAAATGGGGACCTCAGTCCTACAACCACAGGGAGCTGAGTTCTGCCCATGTATGAATAAGCTTGGAATCCTCAAGTGAGATTTCAGCCCTGGACAACACCTTGATTTCAGCCTATTGAGACCCTGAGCAGAGACCTACCTAACCAATGTCTAGATTCCTGACACATGGAAATTGTGAGGTAATAAACTTATATTGTTTTAAGTCATCAAATTTGTGATAATTTCTTATGCGTGAATAGAAAACTAATACAGCCTTGACCAAAGGTTTTTGATTATGACATTAGATCATATCAATTATCCTCATAATAATTATAAGAGCTAACATTTTGGAGTGTTTACAATGCACCATTACATTTTACATGGGTTAGTTCAGAGTTTCCTAAGCTTTTTGGTTTCAAAACCTTTTTATTTATAAAAATTACTGAGGAACAAAGAACTTTTGTTTATGTGGGCTGTCTCTATTGATATTTACTGTATTAGAAGCTGAGAATTTAAAAATATATATTTATTAATTGATTTAAAAATAACAATCCAGGCTGGCTGTTTGGCTCAGTTGGTTAGAGCAAGACGTTATAACGCCAACGTCAAGGGTTGGGATCCCCATACTGGCCAGCTGCCAAAAACAAACTAAAATAAAAAACATGTTTTTTCAGGGAAAAAAATCCTTCTCAGACAACCTAGCAGATTTGTCTTTAAATCTGACCATACTTGGGTCACGTGCTCATCCCTAAGCCAGTCAATCCCTAGCAAATGGGAACAGGGTCGCTAAATTTAGAGCAGCAATTCTCAAACTTTTTGTTCTCAGAAACCTTTTACACCTTTAAGAATTATTGGTGACCCCAAACAGCTCTTGTTTAAGTAGATTATATCTGTTCTTCATATCTTAAGAATTAAAACTGAGAAATTTTAAAAACAATTTATTTTAAAAGATTAATAAACCCATTGTGTGTTAACACCAATGACTTATTTTAGGTCTGCCTCTGAGGGCCGCCCTGCCTTAGGGCAGAGAGCGGGGTAGTGTTAGTTCTGTATCCCACTGCCCAGCACGAACTTGATGTGCTGTATTTGTTAATTTAGGGACTGAGCAGATTCCAAACACTCCAACAAGTTTTCAGTGATGTAAACCCTGTGCTTGGCCCTTGATGGTTGCAGTCACTCAGGCGAGGGTGTTGTGTGCGTGTGTGTGTGTGTGTGTGTGCGTGCGTGTGTGTGTGTGTGTGTGTGTGTGTGCAGGGGTGAAGGCTGGGGAAGACAGTTGCTCACACAAGTTTCCTGAACACGGTGGAGGAGGTTCATGAGGGGGAACGATGGTGTTGTCAGGTGGAAGTGACGTTCGGGTTACAGTTTGAGTGTTGCGTAGAAGCTTCCAGAGAACTCACTGTATGCAGAGGGCCATCAGTGAGCCAGGGGCTGGTGTCAGGAAACTGTGTATGTTTGGGAGTGGGCAATGGAAATGAGTAATGGCAGCTCTGATGGGCAGGACCTGGCTGGGGCGTCTCACTGGTAGCTCCCCCTGTCTGAGCAGATCCCCCCCCACTGGACCCAGCCTGGGGGGCGGGGGTTGGGGGCACCACAGGGAATCCTCCAAGAGCTGGTGTGGACTCTCACTGGGAAGCCTGGGGTGTGTTGGGCATTTTGAACTCAGGTGCAGAGAGTGCAAGGAAACCCTCCCCTAACCCCTGCACGTTATCCTCCTTGGTCCTTGATGGAGTTTGGATGTGTTGTCCCCTCCAAAACCTATGTGATCTCCAGTGTGGCAGGATTGAGTCATGGGGGCAGATCCCTCATGAATGGATTAATGCTCTCCCTGGGGGAGGGGGGGTAGTGAGTGAGTTCTCGCTCTATTAGTTCCCGTGAGAGCCGATTGTTTAAAGGACCCTGGCACCTCCCTTCTCTCTCTTGCTTCCTCTCGCCATGTGATCTGCTTGTACCCACTGGCTGCTGCCACTTTCCACCATGAGTAGAAGCAGCCTGAGGCCTGTGCCAGATGCAGCTGTCCCAGAATCGTAAGCCAAATAAACCTCTTTCCTTTATAAATCACCCAGTCTCAGGTGTTCTGTTATAGCAACACAAAACGGACTAAAACAGCCCTCTTGAGCTCTGTCCTCTGCAGGGCCATTCACCAACTGATTCCCTTTGATTTACATTGTCCCATATGCCATTTGTGTTCTGCAGGCCTTTGCCAAATATGTTTTTTGTGTTTGCACTTTTAATTTGTATAAAGGACATTATACTGTGATTTTTGTTTCATTTACTTTCCTTATTAATCATGTGTTTTGTTGTTTTAATTTTTTATTTATTTCTTTATTGAATCATAATTGATTATACATATTTTGGGGATTCAGTGTTGACTTATGTTGATCAAATCAACATTACTAGTATGTATATTGTTACAAATTGTACTTATTCTTTATGCCCCTTGTCCAATCTCTCCCCCTCCACCTCTCCCTCCCCCCTCCCCCCTCTAATTACCCTAGATTTCTTCTCTCCTTCTGAAAGAGT
>NW_007726204.1:262737-265147 GCF_000696425.1 Galeopterus variegatus
TGGTGGCTGTGGTGGGCCACCCACATGGAGGTGATGTTTTTGGCATGCTCCTTGGCGCTGGTGGTGTGCCTGGTTGTGGGGGGGTCCGGTCACTGGCTCGATGCCCTGGTATTTTGTTTTTTTAAACTATTTGGAAGTAATTGCAAACTAAAAAAAAAAGTTGCAAGAATAAAAATAGTACAACAAACAGTCCTAAAATCTTTAAGGAGATTAACCTATTAACATTTTATCTTATTTACTCTCTCTCTCTCTCTCACACACACACACACGCACACACAATGTTTTCCCTGAACCATTCGAGGGTAAGTTACCTATATCCCAGCCTGTATTAATCTGTTTCTGTTGCTTATAACAGAATATCTGAAACTGGTTAATGTATAAAGAAATTAAATTTATTTCTTACAGTTTTGGAGGCTGGGAAGTCCATGGTCCAGGGGTTGCACAGCCTTCTTCTGGGTGGCAATGCAGGATGTCACATGGTGAGGAATGGCATGAGCAAGAGAGCTGACCTTCTCACTTGCCTTCCTTGTAAAGCCATCGGAACCACACCCATTACTCCATGAGTGGGTCAATGCATCCATGACGGCACAGTCCTCACAATCTAATCACCTCTTAAAGGCCACACCTTTCAATTACCATAATGGGATTTTCCACCCTCTTAACGCTGTAACAACGGGGGTCAAGTTTCCAAAACATGAACTTTTGGGAAACGTATTTAACCCATAGCATGTCCTTTCACCCCAAATACATACTTTGGAGTGCATTTCCTAAGAACAGGAATATTCTCTTACATAACCACAGTAGACTTACACCTCATCCTTTTTTCTTTTTTTTGATGGCTGGCCACAGGGATCAAACCCTGGACCTTGGTGTTATAACACCACATTCTAACCAACTGAGCTAACAGGCCAGCCTTCATCATTTTAACATTGATACCACACTAATATCCTCTCCGTGTTCCAATTTTGTCAAGTGTAATGATAATGTCCTTTCTAGCACTTCCCCTCTGTTAAGGAGCCAGCCCAGCGTCAGGTACTGCTTTTAATTATCATGTCTCTTTGGCCTCCTTGAATCTGCAACATTTCCACAGCTTTCCTTTGTCTTTTATGACACTGACATTGTTGAAGATTACAGTCCCTGCTCCCTTTATAGAATATTCCTCAGTCTGGGTTTGTCTGATGTTTCTTGATGATTAGGTAGAGATTATGTATTCTCAGTGGGAATACTGCCTAGGTGACATGTGTCCTTCTCAGGGACATCTGGAGCCACATGAAGCCTGTCTGCCCCTCATTTTCTCACTCAGTTGAGGTGTTGTCCACTTTTGCACTGTGTAGTTACCATATTTTCTTCTCTTTTGCAACTAATAAGTAACCTGTGGGGGAGACATGCTAGGAACATGAAAATATCCTATTCCTCATCAAAAACTTCCCATACCTTATAACCCCAAGTTTTGATCTCCGTACTGGCCAGCCACAAAAGGAAAAAAAAAAAAATTCCCAAATATTTAGCATCCATTGATGATTCTTGCCTGATCTAATCTATACCATGATGGCTACAAAATGGTTTTCCAGCTTCAGCCCTCCTTCCACATTTACCAGCCAGCACTCAGCATTCTGCTGTGAGCAAGAGCCTTATCTTCTCCCTATGTGTGCATTTATCTATTTATTCTATGTATGCATTCATAAATTCCTATTTTCTCCAGTGGCTTATACTTCATCACTGTAAGCACTGTGTTTAAACATCCAGTCGTGTTGTTCTATGATATGTAGTCGACCACCTCTGTGAGCTGGACTCCCTGGTGTGTGTCCCCCTCAGTTTCCCCTCACCAGGGGGTGGGGCATGCTGGTTGCCTCCAGCTCCAGCCACTGCTGTAAATAACACTGCAGTGAACATCCTTGTGCATCTCCCCTTACAGACCAGTGTGAAAACTTCTCTGGGATGACACCCAGGAGTGGAATTGCTGGGCCACCGGCTACATGTTTGCTTTATTTAACTTGGTGGGGAACAGATTGTCCTTTAGGATGGCTGCACCAGGTCACGCTCCATCCACAGTGCATGGAAGTTCTTGTGTCCCCACCTCCCCACTACCACTTGGCATTACCCAGCTTTCTTTTTTTTTTTTTTTTTTTCCTTTTTGTCTTTTTCCGGGTCCGGCAATGGGATCGCAACCCTCGGTGCTGCTCCCGCACCTCACTCAGCCAGTGAGCGGGAACCGGTCTGTATGTGGGATCCGAACCCTCGGTGGGAGGGTCGCCACGCTTCCCAAGCGGCGCACTATAGCAGTGTGCCACCGGGCCGGCCCTACCCAGCTTTCTTTTTGCCAGACTGATAGATGTAAATGATATTTCATTGTTGTCATTTGCATTTCTTTGGTTACTCATCGTGAGGATTAATTTTATGTGTCAACTTG
>NW_007726204.1:265780-267469 GCF_000696425.1 Galeopterus variegatus
TTGTTGTCATTTGCATTTCTTTGGTTACTCATCGTGAGGATTAATTTTATGTGTCAACTTGACTGGGCCATGGAGTGCCCAGATATTTGGTCAAACATTATTCTTGGTGTTCCTGTGAGGGTGTTTTTAAATGAGATTAACATTTAAATTAGTAGGCTGAGTAAAGCAGATTGCCCTCCCTAACTGGGTAGGCCTCACCCTGTCAGTTGAAGGCACAGTAGAACAAAAAGGCTGCCCCTCCTGAGAGTAGGTGAGCATTCCTCCTGCCCAGCTGCCTTCAAGCTAGGACATTGTTTTTTTCCTGCCTTCAGACTTGAACTGAAACGTTAGCTCTTCCTGGGCCTTGAGACTGTTGGCTTTCAGACCATTCGCTCTTCTGGGTCTGCAACTTGTGCTGTAAATCTGGGGACTTGTCAGCCCCCATAATCACATGAGCAAATTCCTTATATAATAAATATCTATCTCTCTGTCTACACACACACATTCTATTGGTTCTGTTTCTCTGGAGAACTCTGACTAATACACTTATCCTATGCTCGATGGCCTGTGGATTCCTCTTCTGTAAATTACTTGTTAATATCTTTGCTCTTTTCTTTATAGTGATTTCTATCTTATTCTTATTGTTCTGCATGAGTTTCTTATATATTCTAGATAGTCACTTTTCTTAATTTTAGATATTGCAAATATTTTAAAAATTTATTATCTATTAACTTTGTCTTGCAATATTCTGTGATGAATAGAAATCCTCAACTTTGTTGTGGTAAGATAATCAGTGTTAGACTTATGGCNAATATCTTTGCTCTTTTCTTTATAGTGATTTCTATCTTATTCTTATTGTTCTGCATGAGTTTCTTATATATTCTAGATAGTCACTTTTCTTAATTTTAGATATTGCAAATATTTTAAAAATTTATTATCTATTAACTTTGTCTTGCAATATTCTGTGATGAATAGAAATCCTCAACTTTGTTGTGGTAAGATAATCAGTGTTAGACTTATGGCTTTTGCTTTTGAGGTTGTATTTAAGATGCCCTTCCCTGCCCCTTGGTAATCAAGATATTGTCTCTCATTAACTGGAGAATACCTCAAGGGTCCAGCAGACATTTTTTCCCTAAGTCCTTCCCCAGTCACTTGTGAAACCCTAACTTCTATAAACCTACACAACCTCTATCTCATCTCATATTATAAGATCAGAAAGTCCTGCCTGAAGTCTAACTTCAGTCCTTCTCGCTGCTGCCTCAGCTCATTCAGCCTGGAGAATTGGGGCCCTGACAGAGGACTGAAATATTTCAGAGAAGTGTCCCTATCTTGGCCCTCACCCCCTAGGCTTTGATCCTTACCACCCATTGACTTAGGACTCTGTACAGAAAAGGGGTGTGAGCTTTCCCTGAAGGTCTCTGTGTGACCCACAATTGGACTCATCTGCAATCTGTTGGGAGCCAGTGAGAAGGGAGTGTATGGGAAGGGGCTCGGAGAGGCCCAGGTCTTCTTCCTCCTCATTCAGATACCAGGACAGACAGTTGGATGGAGAACACAGATACAGCTTCAAAGCTCCCTCCCTGACCAAATCAGGAGCTCAGAGACACACTTAGACATAAACATGCACACACACGGTGTGCTACAGAAATACACATCCTCACACCCAGGCCCCATTGCCCAAATGTACACTCACGCAGACATGGACATTTG
>NW_007726204.1:267692-271737 GCF_000696425.1 Galeopterus variegatus
TCCCTAAGTCCTTCCCCAGTCACTTGTGAAACCCTAACTTCTATAAACCTACACAACCTCTGTCTCATCTCATATTATAGGATCAGAAAGTCCTGCCTGAAGTCTAACTTCAGTCCTTCTTGCTGCTGCCTCAGCTCATTCAGCCTGGAGAATTGGGGCCCTGACAGAGGACTGAAATATTTCTGAGAAGTGCCCCTATCTTGGCCCTCACCCCCTAGGCTTTGCTCCCTACCACCCATTGACTTAGGACTCTGTACAGAAAAGGGGTGTGAGCTTTCCCTGAAGGTCTCTGTGTGACCTACAATTGGGCTCATCTGCAATCTGTTGGGAGCCAGTGAGAAGGGAGTGTATGGGAAGGGGCTCGGAGAGGCCCAGGTCTTCTTCCTCCTCATTCAGATACCAGGACAGACAGTTGGATGGAGATACAGCTTCAAAGCTCCCTCCCTGACCAAATCAGGAGCTCAGAGACACACTTAGACATAAACATGCACACAGATGGTGTGCTACAGAAACACACATCCTCACACCCAGGCCCCATTGCCCAAATGTACACTCACGCAGACATGGACATTTGCATGTAACCACAGACACCCACGGGCCGACTGAAAGACACACCCTGCACACCTGCCAAGCACACTCATGCATGCTCACACACAGACATGTATCACACACAAAGCAGGACACACACTCATAAACATGCTCACTCACACACAGATGCCCATTCATTTATTCATTCATTCCACAATTGGGTCTTGAGCACCCTGTGTACCAGGCACTGTTCCAGGCATTGGGGACGCAATAGTGAACAAGACAGACAAAAATCCCCACCCTTGTGGAGCTAACATTCTAGCGGTGGAGTCAACGAACAACACAAATAAGCAGGCAAAGGAGTGTGCTGAAAGGTGCAAAGCGAGGGAGGGAGTGAAAGCGGGGGCGCTGCAGTGCTCCTCTGTGCAGTTTTTATGGAGTCATCAGAGCATGGTGTTGGAGCTAAAGGCTGGAAGGAGGTGAGGGAATGCATTGAGCTTCCTAACAGCTTTGTTAAAATAAGAAATATAGCAGACCTGCGGCTGTGTATCTTTTTCTAACATGCTGTGGCAGAGGAGAAAATAGCAACGAACCTCTTTGAATCTGAAAAAAAATTATGCGCATTTATGCTGTGATAATGTGATGTCACCATCGTTTCCAGGACAACCAAACCTCCGATCTGGCAGCAGAGCAGGACCGCACATTCCTTCTGAAAGTTGTTTTCCCAGCACCCTGCCCCAGTGTCTGAGGTTGTGGGAGTCTAGAGTCTTTTGTTGGGTCACTGCAAGGGCAGATTGGATTGAATGGGGGGCACTGCATGTTGGAAACAGTTACAGACATTCACACTAATCTTGTTTTACTGGGAGAACCAGACTAATTTTCTTGTACAGGCTCTCATTTGAGCTGAAATCTCATCAGAGCAGATTCTCTGAAGTAGCATCATGAGTGGGCCCGCACCTCCCTGTGTGGCTGCAGAGCTGAAGACCTCTGTTATTGAAACCACACTTGGCAACCTTGTCATTCAGTGTCCTGCCCACAAGGCAGGCTTGATCAGGAAATAGTGGGATGGGATTTTTATGTAATCACCACGAATAAGAAACAGGTGGCATTTTCTCTTTTATCGTGTGCACATCTAGGGAAGAGTGTTCTGGATAGAAGAAACAGCCAGTGCAAAGGTCCTGAGGCAGGACCCAGCTTGGTGCATTAGACGAACGTTCAAGAGGCTGGTGTGGCTGCAGCTGAGTGAGTGAGATGGAGAGAGGGAGACGAGGTCAGAGAGGGGATGGGAGCAGATCCCGAGGGCATCATGGGCCATGGGAGGATTTTGGCTTTTAACCTGAGTGAGATGCAGCCACGGAGAGTTCTGAGCAACGGACGACTAATTTAACCTAAATTTCCTTTCTTTTTTTTTTTAATGGCTTTTTTGAGGTATAATTTCCATGCAAGAAAATGCACAGACTTTTAACAGTTTGATGAGTTTGACAAATGCGTACGTCTGTGTAACCAGCATCCCCAGTGAAGACACGGAACATTTCCATCATCCCGGATCATTTCCTCCTTCCCCGTGCCCTTTGTGATCTACTCCTCACTCCGGCCCTCGGTAACCGTTTTTCTGATTTCTGTCACCATACGTCCACTTAGCCTGTTTTGGATGATCTCAGGAGACCTTGTTTGAGATTGACCAGGAAAGCACTGGGAAGCCTGCAGAGGTTTAGAGAGGGGCTGTAAATTCAAATTTATGCTTTAGAAAGAGCTTTATATTCTGGGGGTAGGAGGTGGACTGGGGGAGCCATTACGGAGGGTACTAAGGTAACTGTTGGTTGAATTATTCACCTGCATAACTCGTGACACAGCAATTCTGTTCTTGGTGAATGTTCTTCTTGAGAGAAATCCTCACTCAGAACCGTAGGGGACAGGGACAAGGATGTTCACTTGGTCAAGGCGTTGTCCAGTCTCTCCAATGTGGAGTTGCCCCTTTCCCCTTGCAACTACTAAGTGGTCCGAGGGGAGACTTTTTAAGACAGTGCAACATCCCGCTCCTCAACAAACTCCCCCCAGACTTAACACCCAGTGATGATTCTTGCCTGCATCAATATTTACTGCAATGGTTGCAAAATGGTGATTTTCCAACTCCAGCTGTCCCTCTCCACTTACCAGTTGGACCTTGACATGCTACTGCAAAAAACTTCACCCACCCCTAGTTTATTTACCTGTGACAGAAATCGGCCTTCCAAAGATGCCCATGTCCCAATCCCTGGAACTGTGATGATGTTACTCTCCATGGCAAAAGAGATTTTGCAGATGTGATTACGTTAAAGATTTTGAGCTGTTGCGATTATACTGGATTTTCTGGAGGGTCCAATGTGATCACAAGGGTCCTTATAAGGGATGTGGGAGGGTCGGAGTGGAAGAAAAGTGTGACCATAGAAGGTCAGAGTAATGTGGGGCCTTGAGCCAAAGAATGTTGGGCGGCCTCTGGAAGGTGGAAAAGGCAAGAAACGAATTTCCTCTAGAGCCTCCAGAAGAAACGCGTCCCTGCCAGTCCGTGTTGGATTATCCGTAAGATAATACCATTTTAAGCCACAAAACGTGTGGTAATTAGTTACAACAGCCACAGGAAGCTAATACACTATTAGCTGTATGGTTATAGAATTCCTATTTTTAAAATGGTCTATAATTCATTGCCATCTTCAATTATTGCGTTGTTTAAATTGCCCGAGATTTGGCCAGTGGGAGCCCCTTCACGCTCAGTCAGGGTGTCTTGCGTCTGTTTGTTCACTGCCATATCGTCAGCTCCTAGAGCAGTGCCCAGCACACAGCGGTGAAGTGACAGCTGTTTGTTGACCTAATGAGGGACAGGCACCGGCAAGGCATAAACCCACTGTTCTCTTCAACCCAGTTCTCAGCTCCATGGAAAAGCCGAGTGGGTTTGCAGCAGGAAGTGCAGAGACTAGACTCTGGGACGGTTTAAGCTGGGAAAATGGGGGTCAGCAGTCAGGACAAGGGTGATGACAGTCTGCAGTGGGACCAAGAGGACTGGGATCTCTCTTCCCTTCTCCGGAGTCCAGAGGAAATATTCTAGGGGTTCCACAGATGCCCCCAGTGTGGTCTCAGCTGAGTTCCTGGGTGAACATAGACAGCAGGGAGGGGTGTCATGGGGAAGAGATATGGGACTTGGGGACTCATGCCCTTCACCGAGGGTGGCTTCTTCCTTCTGCTTCCTGGTGTGTGTGTTGGGGGTAAAGGCTTGGGGGCTTGGTGTGCTATGAGGCAAGTTGATTAGTGCAAACCTTTTAGTGGCACCTACCATGTGCCGGGCACTTTCCCAAGCCTGTCTCATACACCACTCCACGATCCCTTATCTGAAGCCCTTGAGGACAGCTGTGTTTCAGAAGTCAGAACTTTCTGGCTTTGAGAAATGCATATACTATCTGTTGTGCAACTTCACCTGGGAGCAAACAGATTGCTACTTCTGCAGCAAAATGGATGGACCTTCACAGTAAGTGGGATAAATAGG
>NW_007726204.1:272263-276122 GCF_000696425.1 Galeopterus variegatus
AAACAGATTGCTACTTCTGCAGCAAAATGGATGGACCTTCACAGTAAGTGGGATAAATAGGAGTAAAGGTTATAAACAGTTTCAGGTCAGTTCAGATCAAGTTTTGCTGCCAAATGACTCTGGGCCAAATATATGAAAAAAGTTGGTAGTTTTCAGACCTTTTTGGATTCTGGAATTGTGATAAGGCACTGTGGCCTTGTGTTAATATTTAATCTTTACAACCACCTATGATAGACTATTATCTCCATTTTACAGGTGAGGGAATAGAGTCAGAGAGGTTAAGTAACTTGCTCAAGATTAGCCAGCTTGGGAACTGCTGCTGTGGATGACGTGTGTGATATCCTCAGCCTGTTGCTTTGTGCCCAATATGCTTTCAACAGACAGAATCCTCGGCCACGAGGGTGATGGCCACAATCTATGGAGAGGAAGCAGCAACTCCAGTCCTTGCCTCCAGACCACCCACGTGGCTATCACCAACCTCAAGCTGCACTGGCACCTGCTGGGAGACAGACCTGCCCCTAGTCTGCAGCTCTTTTTGATGGCAAGAGAGGCGGGTAAAAGGAGAATCTGGATTCACAAGAGTTAGAGATTCAGAGAAGGAGACCTTTCAAATATGCTCAAGGCTGAGTCCCTTCTTGTCGTTTATGGAGGTTTTTGCAGCCTCTTAGGGAGAGAGGCACGCACTCATTCAGGCCTCCACAACACTCATGAGAGCAAACATTTCCAGAACACTCAGTATGTTGTAAATACTATAAACATACTGCTAACACTAAGCATAAGAATTTATACATACATATTTTAACTCATTTTTAATTTTACAAAAGTTAGAAATATGCGTTTCTTAGGAATATAAAATAAACACATGTCAAAGTTTCTATGTCACTCGAAGAGGCAACCAATGAAACGATAAAATATTTGAGAAGCTAGGTATTTATGGGCAATTCAATAAAGGAATGTTAGAATGATATTGTTGGGTCAGATATAAAACTGGTTGATATCCTACAAAGCAATAAGTTGTAGAATTTGGGGTTATCTTTTCTACTGTACAGATATCATATGCATTTCTACGGAAATGTATAAAACTTAACATGTTACTTCACTGTCTGAGCCCTTAATTAGTATTAAATAGCAAAGTCAAACACAGGCCTAGAGCAGCAGTTCTCAAAGTGTGCTCCAGGAACCCCTGGGGTTCCCAAGATCCTTTCAGGTAGACTGTGAGTTCAAGATTATTTTTATATTGGGGCCGGCCCGTGGCTCACTCGGGAGAGTGCGGTGCTGATAACACCAAGGCCCCGGGTTCGGATCCCATATAGGGATGGCCGGTTCGCTCACTGGCTGAGCGTGGTGCTGACAACACCAAGCCAAGGGTTAAGATCCAAAAAAAAAAAAAAAAAAAAAAAGATTATTTTTATATTAATAAACTTTTTTTTTTTTTTTTTTAACTTTTTCACTCTCATTCTCCCATGAGTGTGGAGTGGAGCTGTCCAGGGACTTCATGATATGTTATGTCATAACAGATCAAACTCAGAAGTAAATAGGAGAATCTTGCTTTCTTCTGTTAAGTCAAATAATGAAGAGATTGCAAAACGTCAAACAATGCCACTCTTCTCACTCACTATTTTCCTTTGAAAACAGTTATTAGGGCCGGCCCATGGCTCACTCGGGAGAGTGTGGTGCTGAGGGTTCGGGTTCGGATCCCTATACAGGGATGGCTGGTTAGCTCACTTGGGAGACATGGTGCTGACAACACCAAGTCAAGGGGTAAGATCCCTTTACCGGTCAAAAACAAACAAACAAACAAACAAACAAAATCTGTTAGAGTCCCTGCTTTCAATTTTTAAAATGTATATGAGGGGTCTTCAAAAGGTTCATGGAAAATTTATGTTATGAAAGAAAAACTAGGCTATGGATTTAAAAATATTTTTGCACCAATATAAACTCATAGTAACTTGTTATAATGTGTCGTAACAGGATCTAGTTTGAGGCACTAAGAAGGTTAAGACATCGGTTTGAAAAGAATCCCTTGAAGCAAGAACAAACATCAAATCTATGGTGAAACTTGGGTGGAAGAATGGTGAAATCATTGATGCTTTATGAAAAGTTTATGGGAATAATGCTCCAAAGGAATCAGCAGTGTACAAATGGATAACTCATTTTAAGAAGGGATGAGGTGATGTTGAGGGTGAAGCCTGCAGTGGCATACCATCCACATCAATGTGCAAAGAAAAAATTAATCTTGTTCATGCCCTAATTGAAGAGGACCAACGATTAACAGCAGAAACAATAGTCAACACCATAGATATCTCAACTGATTCAGCTTACACAATTCTGACCAAAAAACTAAAGCTGAGCAAACTTTCTGCTTGATGGGTGTATCAGTCCATTTTTTGTTGCTTATAACAAAGCACACTGAACTGGGTGATTTATAAAGAAAATGAAATTTATTGCTTACAGTTTCTGAGGCTGGAAAGTCTAAAGTCCATCTGGTGGTGGTGACAGTGACCCAGGGGTCTCACACTGCAAGATGGTGGAAGCAGAGAGAGAGAGAGAGAGACAGACTCTCCTCTTCTTTTAAAGCCCTCAGAACCACACCCCTGACCACCATTTTTAATCCATTTTAATAAATGGTCCTACTGCATGGTTCTACAATCCAATCACCTCTTTAAGGCTCCACCTTTCAATTACCATGATAGGATTTCCCACCTTCTTAACAGTCACAGTGGGGGCTAAGTTTCTAATACATAGAACTTGGGGGACACAATTCAAGCTCCAGTGAGTTTTGGGGGGACATAATTCAATCCACTATAATGGGTACCAAAACTGTTGTACCCAGATCAGCCACCACCAAGAGCAGAGCTTTCAATGGAAATTTTATTTTATTATTATTTTTTTCCTTTTTGTCTTTTTTACTGACCGGTAACNGGAAATTTTAAACAAGGTGGATTAAAATCCTGAAGACAAGGCACAATCAAAGACATGGCTATCAGGAGGTGGAAGTGGTCCAGTCAAAGCAGAAGCAGACTGGTCAAAAGCAAAGGTCATGGCAACAGTTTTTTTGGATGCTCAAGGCATTTTGCTTGTTGGCTTTCTAGAGGGTCAAAGAATAATAACATCTGCTCATTATGAGAGTGTCTGGATAAAGTTAGCCAAAGCTTTAGCAGAAAAATGCCCAGGAAAACTTCACCAGAGAGTCCTTCTCCACCACGACAGTGTTCCTGCTCATTTTTTCTTATCAAACAAGGGCAATTTTTCAAGTTTTGATGGGAAATCATTAGGCATCCACCTCATAGTTCTGATTTGGTTCCTCCTGACTTCTTTTTATTTCCTAAACTTAAAAAATTCTTTAGAGCTGGTCAGTTAGCTCAGGTGGTTAGAGTGTAGCCCCATAACACCAGGGCCAGGGATTTGGTTCTTTGTACTGGCCAGCCACCAAAAAACCACAGACAAACAAACAAATAAAAATCTTTAAAGGGCACCCAGTTTTCTTCAGTTAATAATGTAAAAAAAGAGTGTATTGATGTGGTTAAATTCCCAGGACCCTCAGTTCTTTAGGGATGGACTAAATGACTGGTATCATTGCTCACAAAAGTGTCTTGAACTTGATGGAGCTTATGTTGAGAAATAAAGTTTTTATTTTTATTTTTATATTTTAATTCCATTTTTCCACAAACTTTTTGAAGTCTCCTTTTACACCCAGAAGTGGGATTGCTAGTCATATATTTAAGTTTTTGAGGACTGCCATACTGTTTTCCACAGAGACTGCACCAGTTTACATGCTCATAGGCAATGCATAGGATTCCAACTTCACATCTTCACCAACACTTATTACTTTTCTTTTTTTATAATTACCATTTTTTTT
>NW_007726204.1:276705-279952 GCF_000696425.1 Galeopterus variegatus
ACCTCGCTCAGCCAGTGAGCAGGAACCGGTCTGTATGTGGGATCTGAACCCTTGGCGGGAGTGCCATCGCGCTCCCAAGCGGCGCACTGTAGCAGTGCGCCACCGGGCCGGCCCCTATAATTACCATTTTAATGGGTGTGAAGTGGTAGCTCATTGTGCTTTTGACTTGCATCTCCCTATCTCAAATATTCGTTTTAATCCTCTGTGTTATCTGTAGTTCTTCCCTGTTCCTCTGCTTGTGTTATAACACTTGAGTTCAATTAGTTTTCCTAGCACATATTTATACATTGCTTTTGCTAAGCACATCTGATTTTCATTTGATCCATTCCTGTTTCAGCATTATGGGAGGAACATGTAAACTTCCCCTTCAAGGTGATTTTTAACCTCAGGAGGCAGGAATTTATGTGCAAATTGATTGATTTCTATTCGAGTTATTAGAGTTTCTAGCTCTGTAAATTCAATCTGTGCTTCACAAAGTCAGAAGACTCCTCAGTTAAACGGATGAGATTCCCTAGGTATCCTTACAGCTGGCATAAGAATCTGCTAGTTATTGAGTACATCTATTCCAGGTATATTCTCGGGAACTGAGGAAGTGACCCCTCAAGGTGGGTTTGAGGGCTTACTGAACTGACACCAAGGCTGTCACAGGCTACAGCTTGTATTAGTCCGTTTTGTGTTGCTATGACAGAACACCTGAGACTGGGTAATGTATAAAGAACAGAGCCTTATTTGGCTTACCACTCTGGGACAGCTGCATCTGGGGTGGGCCTCAGGCTGCTTCTACTCATGGCGAAAAGCGGCAGGCAGCCGGCAGGTACAAGCAGATCACATGGCAGGAGGAAGTGAGAGAGAGAGGGGAGGTGCCAGGGCCTTTTAAACAACCAGCTCTCGTGGGAATTATTAGAGTGAGGTCTCACTTAGGACCCCCACTCCCCAGGGAGAGCATTAATCCATTCATGAAGGATCTATCCCCATGACTTAAACAGCTTCCAGCACTGCCACATTGGGGATCAGATTTCCACATGGGTTTGGCAGGGACAACACATCCAAACTCTATCACAGCTTCATTGATTGCTGTGACTGTGACCAGAGGACTGCAAGATATTCTGAGTCCTCAACAGTTTCTATTAGTGTCCGACCAGTGTCCGACAATCCCCCCGCAAAGTCACGACTTATTTTTAGTTAGATAGCTCATCTAGGACCTCCAGGCTTTGCCCTTCTACTTTGGGCCCCATAATCAGCCACTGTCAAATATCTCTGCGGTTCAGACTAGTTTGGTAACCACTATGAGCCCACTACCAACTGTGATAGCCATGCCCACCTTGTCTCTCACGCCATGTCACTACCTGGCCTTTTTCTCTCTATAAATCATTTCCAAGGAAATCATCAACTCCATCTCAAGTGCAGTGGCTCCTTCCAGCACCCTTGGCCTGTAGATAGCAGCTACCAAATATGGTGGCTTTAAGAAATTCTGGTGTTCCCATCTCTAGTGTTTTACTCAACACTTTCATGAATGGACAGGGGTATATGAGCAGGCCATGGGTGAAGAATCAGCTTCCACATCCCTGTCTCCCTGAATCGTTTGATTCTTTCAGTCCATCGTACCTAGGAACATACACAGCTGGATTTGCTGCAGGCCTCTATTAAATCCAGCTTTCAGTCTGTCTTCTCAGCAAACCATTATAAAAACTTGCAACCATTGGAACTAGAACACTGAATCCAGAATTCTTGGTCAGAATAAATTCAACCCAATCCTTAAAATATATTTCATCCTCCCTGGCCTCTCCACCCATAGAATCCCTTTCCATACATACTCCTTTGGTTTCTGCTGATAAAAATCAGTGAAGTTTGTGATTTTGGGTTATGTAACCTTTACTTTCCTAGTTTTCACTTTGTAATTCTTCTGGAACATCCTGGAATCTGATTCTATTTTAGTTAAACGTTTGGAAGCAAGCAAGTGGCGGGGCTGGATGTCAGGAGAACTGGCTTCCCCTTGTGAATTGCCCTGTGTAACTTTGTTTCAGTCCCTACACAAAGCAGGAATGCCTCATCATTTATGGAAGGAGGTGATGCTTCTGTTACGTGAGAGGACTGGGGGGTTTGTGAGTCTGAGGTGCTCTTAAGTCAGCTGAGAAAGCCACGATCCCATATGTCACACTTCCTCTGCTCAGGGGGTGCTCTTTCTTGAACAGTGCACTCATGTTCCCATGAGACCCTGTAAACCTGTAAATTCAACTGACATGATCCAATCAATCTGGAGTTTAACGTTACAACTACATGGCTGCAGTATATAAGCAACTCTTTAAAACACAGCCATGATTTTTATTTTTATTTCTGGCGGCTGCTGGTACAGGGATCTGAACCTGTGATCTTGCTCTAACCAAGTAAGATAACCAGCCAGCCTCAGCCACGATTTTTATGTCTTTGATCTGAAGAAGGCCTTCAGGTCTCTGAGCTTGTTGGTCTACCATTAAGCAGTCCGGTGCTGTTAATTGGCTCACTCCACATTTCTCATGCCCTTCATATTATTCTAGAACTCCCTAAATGTTGCCTTCAATGGACACTTTTTTCCCAAGTAATGATGAATAATAATTTAATTAGCAGCACTGCCACTCTGTGCCTTTGGCTCCCTTAATATCTGCTGGTTTTTCAGGGCAGTTGGCTCAAACCAGGTCAGATAACTCATCCCAAATTTCCCTTCTTTCCCTTAGCTTCTCTTGCCTGCCATGATTCCGGCACCCAATTCTTTATTTGTATGGGTTCTTAGATGCAAAAAAAGAAGCCCGACCCTGGCTGACTAAACAGAAAATGAGTTTTTTTAGGGCTGGCCAATGGCTCACTTGGGAAAGTGTGGTGCTGACAACACCAAGGCCACGGGTTCGGATCCCTGTATAGGGATGGCTGGTTTGCTCACTTGGGAGAACGTGGTGCTGACAACACCAAGTCAAGGGTTAAGATCCCCTTACCTGTCATCTTTAAAAAAAAAAAAAGAAAATGAGTTTTTTTGTTTGTTAATAATTTTGGGTAGGGCCGGCCCGGTGGCGCACTGGATAGTGCGCCGCTTGAGAAGCGTGGTGGCGCTCCCGCCCGAGGGTTCGGATCCCACATACAGACCGGTTCCTGCTCACTGGTTGAGCGAGGCGTGGGAGCAACACCGAGGGTTGCAATCCCGTTGCCGGTCCCCGGTCCGGTACGGGGGCAACACTGAGGGTTGCGATCCGTTGCCGGACACGGAAAAAGACAAAAA
>NW_007726204.1:280271-282508 GCF_000696425.1 Galeopterus variegatus
TTGCGATCCGTTGCCGGACACGGAAAAAGACAAAAAGACAAAAAAAAAAAAAAAAAAAATTTTGGGTAGCTCACATAATTAATGAAACATCTATATGAACAGGTTTGAGACCATCCTTCCAATAACAAAGCTCAAATCCGTGCTGCAGAATTGGGCTAAAGCAGGGCCGAGCCCGTGGCGCACTTGGGAGAGTGCAGCGCTGGGAGTGCAGCAGCGCTCCCGCCGCGGGTTCGGATCCTATATAGGGATGACCGGTGCACTCACAGCTCTCACTGGCTGAGTGCGGTGTGGCCGGTCTCAAAAAGGACCAAAAAAAAAAAAAAAAAAAGAATTGGGCTAAAGGAGACAATAAATGGTACAGCCATTCTGGAAAACAGCTTGGCAGTTCCTCAAAAAGTTAAACATGGGTTAGTATATAACCAGCAATTCCACTCCTAGGTATATACCAAAGAGAATTAAAAACATACGTCCACACAAAAACCTATATAAGAATGTCCATCTTAGCATTATTCGTAGTGGCCAAATAAGTGTAAACAATCCAAATTGTCCCTCAACTGATGAATGGATAAACACAATGTGATACATCTATACAATGGAATATTATTCCATCATAAAAAGGAATGAAGTGTTGATACATGCTGCAACGTGGATGAACCTTGAAAATATTATCCTAAGTGAGAGCAGTCAGTCATGAAAGACCACATGTTGTATGTATGATTCCACTTGTATGAAATGTCCAGAACAGGCAAATTCATAGAGACAGAAAGTAGATTAGTGGTTGTCAGGGGTCAGGGGAAGTGGGAACGAAGAGTGGCTGCTAACAGTTATGGTGTTTCTTTTTGGGGTGACAAAAATATTCCGGAATTAGATTGTGGTGATGGACGCACAACTCTGTGAATATATTTAAAAATAATAAATTATAGACTTGAAAAAGGTTCAAATTTATGGTTTGTGAATTATATCTCAATAAAAGAAAAAAATTCCTAGTATCTCCCACCACTGTACCTAATGCCATAGCTTGCATTATTTTAAGAAGTTTGGGGCCAGCCCCGTGGCGCACTCGGGAGAGTGTGGCGCTGGGAGCACAGCGATGCTCCTGCCGCGGGTTCCGATCCTATATAGGACTGGCCGGTGCACTCACTGGCTGAGCGCGGTGTGGGCGACACCACACCAAGGGTTGCGATCCCCTTACTGGTCACGAAAAAGACAAAAAAAAAAAAAAAAAAAGAAGTTTGACTTTACTGCAGCTGTTCCTGATGCCAGTTCAGCACCAGAACTCCACCTTCCAGACACTGCAACCCCCAAGGTCTTTATTAACATGTGCACATTAGAATAGTTTACCAAGGGGCATTGTAATATTGTATTAGCGTTCTCCAGAGAGAACCAATAGGAGATGTGTGTGTGTGTGTGTGTGTGTGTGTATACATAAAATCCCCTCTCATATATGTACATATACACATTCATGCATACATACATACATATATACACACATACATATATGAGAGGTGATTTATTAGGCAAATTGAAGGCTAGAGGCTGAGAAGTCCCATGACTGGCCGTCTGCAAGCTGGAGAACCAGGGAGCCGATACTATGGCTCAGCCCAAGTCCGAAGGCCTCAGAACCAGGGAAGCCAATGGTGGAACTCTCAGTCTGAGGCCAAAGGCCTGAGAACCTGGGGGGACTGGTGCAAGTCCCAGAGTCCAAAGGCTGGAGAACATGGAGTCCTGATGTCAAAGGGGAGGAGAAGAGAAGCGTATTCTAGCTCCAGGAAACAGACGGAAGCACATTGCCTTTCCTCTGTTTTGTTCTCTCTGGGGCCCACAGCCAAATGAATGGTGCCCGCCCACACTGAGGGCAGACTTCCCCTCTTAGGTCCACTCAGACTCACACAGTAATGTCCTCTGGAAACACACTCACAGACACATCCCAAAATAAGGCTTTACGAATTCTTTAGGTATTCCTTAATCTAGTCAAGTTGACACCTACAATTAACCATCACAGCATCACAGAAAAGCATACACTATGCAGTGGGTCTGTGTGGATGTGTGTGGCAGAATAGCTTTGATCTAGAAAGCACAACTGTTTCCAGCGGTGTTACCCACTATGAGACTGACTGTGAGATTATTTGACTGTCTATGAGGGTATTTATACCTATATCTTATGCTATGGTTTGACTATCCCCTACAGAACTCATGTTGAAATTTGATTGCCATTGTTACAGTGTTGAGAGGTGGGA
>NW_007726204.1:282741-284117 GCF_000696425.1 Galeopterus variegatus
ACACTATGCAGTGGGTCTGTGTGGATGTGTGTGGCAGAATAGCTTTGATCTAGAAAGCACAACTGTTTCCAGCGGTGTTACCCACTATGAGACTGACTGTGAGATTATTTGACTGTCTATGAGGGTATTTATACCTATATCTTATGCTATGGTTTGACTATCCCCTACAGAACTCATGTTGAAATTTGATTGCCATTGTTACAGTGTTGAGAGGTGGGACTTTTAAGAGGTGATTAGGCCATCAGGCCTCTGCTCTCATGAATGGGTTGATGTGGGAGTGGGCTAGTTATCATGGGAGTGAGCTCCCGATAAAAGGATAAGTTTGGCCCCATTTCTATCTGTCTCACAAACTTGCTTGCCATGAGATGCCTTCTGCCATAAGATGACCCTCATCAGATGCTGAAACTATGGTCTTGGACTTCCCAGCCTCTAGAACCAAGAGCCAAATAAACTTCTATTGTTTATAAATTACCTAGACTGTGGCATTCTGTTATAGCAGCGAGAAGTGGACTAAGACAATGTAAGACTGAGAGATGGTGGCTGGAGAATTCATGAGCGTGCAATTCTGCGCCTAAGAGAATGCTTTTTAATGTATGTATGTATGGTTTGCCCCATGACCTGTTTGCCCCATTCAGTCCTAGCTTCTTCATATGTCAGTACTCCTGCCTGGAAATGCCATTGGGAGCACTTCGTGTCCTATGGAGAGTCCAAAAGGGGACATGCCAATGCAATAAAAATGAGACACATGGATCTCTGAGAGGAGAGGACACAGAATCTCCTGATTCTATTTCAGACACTCCTCCATCTATGTATTTTGTTTCCTTTGGTTACAGCAATGGTGATAGGTAATTTGCTTCCCGGGAATGGTCTATACTGATTTAGAGGGTGGCGTTTGGACCTTAATTAGAAAGCCAGTGCTGGGATTGTAGGCTTTTGACATCTGTCTATCATTAGAAGTTGTGGAGGGCATGTGTGACTCTGAAGGAAGCCCTGGTGCCAGACCTGGGAGGAAAATCCCATTAAAAATGGAGAGGACGGGGCCGGCCCGTGACTCACTTGGGAGAGTGTGGTGCTGATAACACCAAGGCCACAGGTTCGGATCCCATATAGGGATGGCCGGTTTGCTCACTGGCTGAGCGTGGTGCTGACAACACCAAGTCAAGGGTTGAGATCCCCTTACCGGTCATTTTTAAAAAAAAAAAAAAAAAATGGAGAGGACTGTATGTCCACAAAATGCTAGGAACCTATCAAAAGGAGGGGGGAAAAAAGATAATTATTTGCATTGTCAGAAGACAAACATTTACTTACTGCGGTATGATATAATTATTGTTGTTCACTATTCCTGTCTTTTCTGATTACGTGCCTCTTCCCAGATC
>NW_007726204.1:284680-285839 GCF_000696425.1 Galeopterus variegatus
CAACACCAAGTCAAGGGTTGAGATCCCCTTACCGGTCATCTTTAAAAAAAAAAAAAAAATGGAGAGGACTGTATGTCCACAAAATGCTAGGAACCTATCAAAAGGAGGGGGAAAAAAAGATAATTATTTGCATTGTCAGAAGACAAACATTTACTTACTGGGGTGTGATATAATTATTGTTGTTCACTATTCCTGTCTTTTCTGATTACGTGCCTCTTCCCAGATCTTACGGTGACAGAATGGAGCTGCCAAGCCAGAAGGGGATCATATAATGCCTATCAGGAAAGCCTTTCCGAAGATTTTTCCTTTGATGACCTGCTTCCCCGATGTCAAAGTCAATAGGATTTAGGCAGGCTGCCTGGAATCTGTCAACACTGGGTTGCCCAGATATCCAGGTGGGCCCCGATGTTCGTGGTGTTGGTTTTGTCACCATTAGCAATTTGTGCAGCTTATGAGGAAAGGAACTCAAAATTCTCTACTCGTAAAGGTAGTTGAGAAAAACTATGTATAGAGAGGAAGTCACTTAGTGATGAAAGAAGCAGCCTCACGTGAATTCTCAGTTGCTTTACTGAGAAAATCTGCAGAGCCATGAGAAATGGGCAAGGAAATTTTAGTGTGGGGTTTGTGTTTGTTGTTATTGTATGGTCTTGTGGTCTGCGATGCTGAGTACTGATCTGCTGACTCTGTGTGAAATACTACCAGCAGTTAACCTTGAAGAGGATCCGAAAGAACCTTTCACCGTGGTAAGTTAGAGGGTGATCAGTGGGAGATTAAACTGATCTGAGGAATTTGTTTTCATTCTCCGTGAGAGATGAAGTGAGCTGAATGAGTTTTCATAGTGCTAGTGACAGAAAACAGAGGGAGAAGCTCCCAGAAGTCAATTCCAAACCCAAGAAGATTGCTTTTCACCATGAACAGGCAACTTCGAGCTCCTGGAGGATAAAGGATGCAGGAAAACAACTACTTACGAGCATGCTTAGGGCAGCTATGTGGATGCCTTCTCTCATCTGAATGAGTGTTTCAAAAATCTTTTCAAAAAAAATTTATCAATATACAATATAGTTGACTTTTGTGTCCCTTTATCAATTCCTCCTTTGCTCCCTCCCTCTCCCCCGTCATCAACATCATATGTATTCACGTCTTAACAAAATCAAGGAGT
>NW_007726204.1:286674-287961 GCF_000696425.1 Galeopterus variegatus
GAGGTCCAATCTGACTGCATGAATGTTCTTTCCTTTGGAAGAAATAGGAAAATCTCATACAAATCTATAAATAAGACAAACCAAAACCTAAGGGGAAAATGTGTGTGCTGGCAATAATGTCTTCAAACCTTCGTGCTGCCTTAGCTCTCCCACACCAGAAAAGAGTACACATAATAAAAGAGGGAGAAGCATCTTCTGACTACAAACTCCTTGTCTGGAATTTCCCAAGTTTAGATGCCTGATACTGGAGCTTCAATTCTCAGCCCTTGTCTCACCCTTGGGAGAAGGGAATCGGTGGGGAAGGAGGGATGAATAGGTGGCACACAGACGATTTTTAGGGCAGTGAAACAATTCAGTATAATACTATAGTGGTGGATATATGTCATGATATATTTGTCCAAACCCACAGAATGTACAGACACCAAGACACCTAATGTAAACTATGGACTTGGGAGATAATGATGTGTCAATGTAGGTTCTCAATTGTAACACATGTACCACCATGAATGGGATGTTAATAATAGGGGAGGCTATGCAGGTGGGGGTCATGGGGCATCTGGGAAACCTCCATACCTTTTGCTCGATTTTTCTCTGAATCTAAAATTGCTCTAAAAAATAGTCTATTAAAAAAAAGAAACAACAATTGGACTGATAGTTGGGTTCTCAATAGTAACAATGGAAACCAAAGGAAATACTCATTTCAAAGTGTGAGAGAAAATTACTGTCAATCTAGAATCATAAGTGAAACTATCTTTCAAGAATGATAGGAAATAAGGCATTTTTCTGACAACCTTAGTTTTAGCAGTTTTGTAGGAAATAAGTTGGCCTTGCCTAAAGAGAGGTCTGGCCTTTGCCGTCAGCTTCAGGGGTAATCTAAATCATACCTGATAGGAGTATGTTTGTTTAGGATGGGGGGAGGGTGCTGGCTATACCAGGTCTTAAGGTGGGGGCTGGCCATGCCAGGGAGGTTAACCATGTGATTTAAGATGGGGACTTTGCGTTACCTGGTATCAGTCAACCTGGAGGCTAAATTCAGCCATGAGGGCAAATGGTCAATCAATCAGTCATGACCATGTAATAAAATCCCAATAAAAATTCTGGACACTGAAGTTTGGGTCAGCTTCCCTGGCTGGAAATCCATGTGTACTGTTTGTGACACATTGATGCTGGGAGGGCAATGCATCCTCATGGCAAAGCAAGCTTCCTGCCCTGGAAGCCTCCCAAACTGTCTTATGTGTCTCCTCCTTTGACTGGTATTAATCCCTTGTTTGTAACAGACACTAATGA
>NW_007726204.1:288162-289051 GCF_000696425.1 Galeopterus variegatus
CCCCTGAACTTGCAGTTGGAATAAGAAATGAGGATGTTCTTGTGTGGACTGTTCTAATTTTGTATTTGGACCACATCTCCTTGTAGTTGGTGTCAGGAGTCTTGGGCAGACCTGGAGGTCTGGAGCACTGTGCCTTCAAACCTCACAATTTGGCTAACTCTGGGTAGTGGTTTACTAACAAAGGATCCTCTGTAAAGAAACTTCCAAATGAAGAACTTCAGGAAGAGAGAGGGAAAAGGATGTCAGAAGGGAAATTAAGCATGGAAGATGATGATAAGCAAAGAAAAATTTAAAACACAGGAGCAATTCTATACAAACACTGACTGAATAAAAAAAGGACAAGTCTGTTTGTTTCATATGTCTAAACTCACACACGCACACGCTAGGCAAATATTAACTAAAAGAAAATTGTTGCTGTTATCATCAGATAAAATAGTCATAAAGGTAAAAAAAAGTTAGATATTGTTGTATAATCAACAATCTGGTTTGCTTTTGTCCCCAGTTCCTGGGAGATAGTCTGTATATCCTTGAAATTTCCTGAGTGATAGGAGTGCCACTGTTATCTGTGGTGAGTCCCTGGATCATAATTCATAGGCTAAAAGGGTAGGCTTCGAAATAGCTTATGCTAATGAGATAACTCAGGATGGAGGCTGCCAATGCTAGAAAGACTAACCGTGTGATTAGAGAGTTCGGCTTTGAGCCGTGGGCTGTCAGCCTGACTTCCTGCCAGGGAAGGGGAGCTAGAGATTGAACTCAATCACATGACCAGTGATTCAATCAAACATACCTACATGATGAAATCCCAATAAAAACTTTGGACAAGGGCCAGCCCATGGCTCACTTGGGAGAGTGCGGTGCTGATAACACCAAAGCCACAGGTTCGGATCCC
>NW_007726204.1:290265-293448 GCF_000696425.1 Galeopterus variegatus
CTTCTCTGGCGAACTGTCAGCTCGGGTCCTGTCGCCTTGTCAGCTCGGGTCCTGTCGCCTTGTCAGCTCGGGTCCTGTCATCTTATCAGCTCGGGTCCGTGCGCCCTTTCACATATTGTTAGATATCTATGTGCCAGAAGGTTGATGTATCCTGATTCCACAGGAAGAGGACATGGAAAACCTTGTGTTTGATACCTTCCCAGATCTTGCCCTACGTGTCCCTTCTTCTGGCTGTTTCTGATTTGTACCCCCCCTGCCTTTTTTTTCACTATAAGATTTTAATAATAAATATAGCACTTTCCTGTGAGTCATTCTAGTGAATTATCAAACCTGAGGGGGTAGTGGAAACCCCCAAATTTGTAGCTTGTTGGTAAGGAGTACAGGTTGCTTGGGAACCCCTAACTTTGTGGCTGGTGTCTGAGTGAGGGCAGTCCTGTGGAGGACTGAGTCCTTAAACTTTTGGAGTCTGATGCTAACTCCAGGTAGTTAGTGTCAGAATCACACTGCAGATAAAAAGACAGTAACTACAGAATAATAGATATTCTCATTAGGCAGGAGGATGATACAATTCTAAACTGTATGTACCTAATAACAGCTTCAAGATACAGGCTGGTGTGTTAGCTCGGTTGGTTAGAATGCAGCCTGGTAACACCAAGGTCATGGGTTCAGATCCCCATACTGGCCAACCACAAAAAATATCACAGCTCAGCTGGTTAGAGTGCAGTGTTGTAACACCAAGGTCAAGATGAGATCCTCACACTGGCCAGCCACCAAAACAAACAAAAACCCCAAAGTACATTAAGCATAAGTTGAGAGAACTACAACATGAAATTGAGAAACACACCTAAGTTAGAGACAGATCAAAGTGACAAAAAAGTAATTCAGGGTATAGAAGATTTGAACAACACAATTACCGGCTTGAGCTAATGAACAAATTAATATAATTGCACCTAACAACTGGAGAATACACATTCTGCATAAATATTTACAAAAATTGGCAATATATTATGCTATAAAGCAAGTCTCCATAAATTTCAAATAATCTGTATCATTTGAACCACATTCTCTGACTACCATGTACTTAAGTTAGAAATCAGGGGCCGAGCCCGTGGCGCACTCGGGAGAGTGCGGCGCTGGGAGCGCAGCGACGCTCCCGCCGCGGGTTCGGATCCTATATAGGACTGGCCGGTGTGCTCACGGGCTGAGCGCGGTGCGGGCGACACCACACCAAGGGTTGCAATCCCCTTACTGGTCACGAAAAAGACAAAAAAAAAAAGAAAAGAAAGAAAGAAAGAAATCAGTTACAGGGGCTGGCCCGTGGCTCACTTGGGAGAGCGTGGTGCTGATAACACCAAGGCCACGGGTTCAGATCCCTATATAGGGATGGCTGGTTAGCTCACTGGTTGAGCGTGGTGCTGACAACACCAAGCCAAGGGTTAAGATTCCCTTACCAGTCATCTAAAAAAAAAAAAAAGATCAGTTACAAAAGGAACATAAAAACCTGAATACATCTGGGAATGAAGTAATGTATTTCTAAATAACTCACTGGTTGAAGAAAAAGATAATACAACAATTGGGACAAATTTTGAACTAAATAATAGAAAACCACTATGTACCTAAATGTGTGGGGTTCAACTAAAATGGTACTCAGAAGGAATTTTATTACCTGGCTTAAATGGTTGTAATGGAAAAGAAGGATAAAAATTGATAAAAGAAAAACACAACTCAAGGAGTTAAAAATTCAAAAAAGAACAGAATAATTTTTTTTTAAAAAGGTAGGTGATAAGGGCAGAAATTAATAAAATAAAAAGAAAAGGTTTAAAATTGCTCAGGGGCTGGCCCGTAGCTCACTCGGGAGAGTGCGGTTCTGATGACACCAAGGCCCCGGGTTCGGATCCCATATAGGGATGGCCGGTTCGCTCACTGGCTGAGCGTGGTGCTGACAACACCAAGTCAAGGGTTAAGATCCCCTTACCGGTCATCTTTTTAGAAAAAACAAAAACAAAAAAACTGCTCAAAGTTGTTTCTTTGAAAAAAGCAATAAAATTGAGAAACCGCTCCTAAAATTGATAAATGAAAAAAAACTGAAAAAGCATAAATGCATTATTTAGAAATGAGTTCCTCTTCTTTCTGCTAGCGCAGCAAGTGCTTATTTTCTTCGGGCCTGTTCTCACATCTCCTCAGAGGAGGAAATCCAGGCCACAGGAAGTATGCCAGGTGGCAGGATCCGCCCAACACAACTTGGTTTCCAGCCATTTCACACCAGAATTATAGAAGCCATGACAGTGAGGGTCAAACCTAATTTATAGAGAAAACTGTGGGTGAATTTTATATAGGTTATAAATTTTAGACACTGCATGATATTCTTAATTCTTTAATTTCCTTCTGCCGCCAAGAGGTGAAGAGAGAGGCACATTTCAGAAGAGACAGGCAAAATAAGCTAGAAAATTCTATATTCTAAGTCAGTGCAAGTACCCTACAAACTCCAGTGACCTCAGACAAAATAGAAAATTATCTATGAACTAGTCTCCCAGAAAGCATTAGCCCTGAATCGTTTTCATAAGGAAATTTTGTGAAATTTTAAAAACCAGGCAGGTAGTTCTAATGCTAGCTTTCTACAGAGAGGAGAAAACAAACAAAAAGTACTTCCATATTCTTTACATGAAATGAGTATAACACTGATCTACACATTAAAAAGGTTGACAAACTATAAACTAATTTCACTTATGAATTCTAATTTAATATCTTAAATAAAATTAGCAAACAGAATCCAATATCATACTAAGGAATAATGTATCATATCCAAATGAGTTTCATTCCAAAGGCGAGGACCACTATTAGAAAACCTATGAACATGGGCCGGCCCGTGGCTCACTCGGGAGAGTGCGGTGCTGATAACACCAAGGCCACGGGTTCGGATCCCATATAGGGATGGCTGGTTCGCTCACTGGGTGAGCGTGGTGCTGACAACACCAAGTCAAGGGTTAAGATCCCCTTACCGGTCATCTTTTTTTTTTTTTTAAAAAAAGAAAACCTATGAACATAATTCAACATATAAGTATTCCATGGAAAAAAAAGAAATCCATAAACATGGAACTGACCTTTAAAAAAATTCCCAACTGTTCTTGAGGAAAAAACAGATAGTAAATAGGAATAGCTGTATACTTCCTCAACATGATACAA
>NW_007726204.1:294448-301406 GCF_000696425.1 Galeopterus variegatus
GATCCCTATATAGGGATGGCTGGTTAGCTCACTGGTTGAGCGTGGTGCTGACAACACCAAGCCAAGGGTTAAGATTCCCTTACCAGTCATCTAAAAAAAAAAAAAAGATCAGTTACAAAAGGAACATAAAAACCTGAATACATCTGGGAATGAAGTAATGTATTTCTAAATAACTCACTGGTTGAAGAAAAAGATAATACAACAATTGGGACAAATTTTGAACTAAATAATAGAAAACCACTATGTACCTAAATGTGTGGGGTTCAACTAAAATGGTACTCAGAAGGAATTTTATTACCTGGCTTAAATGGTTGTAATGGAAAAGAAGGATAAAAATTGATAAAAGAAAAACACAACTCAAGGAGTTAAAAATTCAAAAAAGAACAGAATAATTTTTTTTTAAAAAAGGTAGGTGATAAGGGCAGAAATTAATAAAATAAAAAGAAAAGGTTTAAAATTGCTCAGGGGCTGGCCCGTAGCTCACTCGGGAGAGTGCGGTTCTGATGACACCAAGGCCCCGGGTTCGGATCCCATATAGGGATGGCCGGTTCGCTCACTGGCTGAGCGTGGTGCTGACAACACCAAGTCAAGGGTTGAGATCCCCTTACCGGTCATCTTTTTAGAAAAAACAAAAACAAAAAAACTGCTCAAAGTTGTTTCTTTGAAAAAAGCAATAAAATTGAGAAACCGCTCCTAAAATTGATAAATGAAAAAAAACTGAAAAAGCATAAATGCATTATTTAGAAATGAGTTCCTCTTCTTTCTGCTAGCGCAGCAAGTGCTTATTTTCTTCGGGCCTGTTCTCACATCTCCTCAGAGGAGGAAATCCAGGCCACAGGAAGTATGCCAGGTGGCAGGATCCGCCCAACACAACTTGGTTTCCAGCCATTTCACACCAGAATTATAGAAGCCATGACAGTGAGGGTCAAACCTAATTTATAGAGAAAACTGTGGGTGAATTTTATATAGGTTATAAATTTTAGACACTGCATGATATTCTTAATTCTTTAATTTCCTTCTGCCGCCAAGAGGTGAAGAGAGAGGCACATTTCAGAAGAGACAGGCAAAATAAGCTAGAAAATTCTATATTCTAAGTCAGTGCAAGTACCCTACAAACTCCAGTGACCTCAGACAAAATAGAAAATTATCTATGAACTAGTCTCCCAGAAAGCATTAGCCCTGAATCGTTTTCATAAGGAAATTTTGTGAAATTTTAAAAACCAGGCAGGTAGTTCTAATGCTAGCTTTCTACAGAGAGGAGAAAACAAACAAAAAGTACTTCCATATTCTTTACATGAAATGAGTATAACACTGATCTACACATTAAAAAGGTTGACAAACTATAAACTAATTTCACTTATGAATTCTAATTTAATATCTTAAATAAAATTAGCAAACAGAATCCAATATCATACTAAGGAATAATGTATCATATCCAAATGAGTTTCATTCCAAAGGCGAGGACCACTATTAGAAAACCTATGAACATGGGCCGGCCCGTGGCTCACTCGGGAGAGTGCGGTGCTGATAACACCAAGGCCACGGGTTCGGATCCTATATAGGGATGGCTGGTTCGCTCACTGGGTGAGCGTGGTGCTGACAACACCAAGTCAAGGATTAAGATCCCCTTACCGCTCATCTTTAAAAACAAAACAAAAAAATTATCTGTTGTGTATCTGAACTTCGCATTTAACTGGGTGTCCTATATTATTATTTGCTAAATCTAGCAATGCTCAGTTTAGGGGCCTCTGGAAGCATACAGCTACCTGAGCTTCCCATGCTACCTTCAGTGTGTCAGCTGTCCAGTTAGCAGATGGATCATTTAGGAGGCTATGGCCCCTGACTGTGGGGACTTGAACCATCCCATGTCCAGGGAGGGCCTCTGTTGTCATGGGGATATGGCTACTGTATTTTCTAGTCTCAGATGAGGTTATCACAGGCCCTTTATGCATTTGATCTCATTGACTTTTCAAAGCTTGTGGAGTGTGGGTTATGGTTCCCATTTTACAGAGCAGGAAACGGAGGCACAGAGAAAGAAGTTAGGGATATTGCCTGAGGTGACAGGCCTAGGAAGTGGCCCTAGCTCTGCCTTGCTTCACAACCAGTACTCATCCCTCGAAAAAAAAGAAATCCATAAACATGGAACTGACCTTTAAAAAAATTCCCAACTGTTCTTGAGGAAAAAACAGATAGTAAATAGGAATAGCTGTATACTTCCTCAACATGATACAACATATTATGTCAACCCCAAAGCCAGCATCATAGTCACTGGGGAAACACTAGATACATTCCCACTAGAGACAGGACAAAGACAAAGATGTCTCCTCACTGTTATTATTTACATTGGTCTAGAGCTTCTAGTCAGAGCAATTATACAAGAGAAAGCAACAGAGGTATTAAAAAGTAGAAACCGGTAAAACTATTCCCCTCTGTAGATGATACGACTGTATACAAAGAAAGAGTAATGCGAATGATAATAGAATAAGCTTAAAAGAGCACCAAAAATTATAAGGAAATCAACAGCATCCAAATTTACAAACAACAAAACCTCATTCACGATAGCCATAAATAATAAACCAAGCAGCCAACCAACCAACCTTGGAATGAATATTCTTACAACAACAATAAACAATATGCAAGATCCATATAAAGGAAATTTTAAACCACATCTGGGGACATGAAAAAGTACCTGAACAAATGGAAAGACCATATTACTGGATAGGAAGACAACTTCTTAAAGTTGATTCTAACTCAAAAGTATATAAATTTAATGCAACCCAATAAAAAATACCAACAGCTTTTGTAAAAATTGGAACTAGTAAAGTTGATCCTAAAGTTCTACAATAGAAAAAAATCAAGTAGGCAGAAAAACTGGAAAAGAAGAGCAATGAGAACCTAAAACATTCCAAACAAATAAAGTTTTTAATGTGAACATCTAAAACAAAAGCGTTCCTTCATAATCCTGGAAGGGAAAAAAGGCCTTTCCAAACGTGACTCAAAGTCTAGAAGCCACAAAAGAAAAAAACTGAATACATACAGCTACATTAAAACACTTTTCACACCAAAAAAAAAAAAAAAAAAAAAGGAAGAAAGGAAAAAGAACAGAAAGAAAGAAGAAGACTTCTGCATGGCAAAAGAATCAAAAGCAGTCAAAATTGAGAAACTATATTCCCATCTCAGATTACAAAGGGCTAACTTCTTTAGTGATTGACAGACAGACTTACAAGCCAATAAAAAATAAGTAAAGCAAAAACAAATGGCTCTTAAACATTTGAAACCATATGCATCCCTGCTTATAATTAGAGAAATGCAAATTAAAACTACACTGTCAGAGCCTCCCAAGGCTGAATCTGATTGACCAGGCTGTGGAGACACAGACACACTCCTCCCTGGATGAATGGAAGGTAAACTGGAAGTGCCCCAAGGAGAGCACTCTGGTAACACCTATAAAAAGTACCAATGCATGTGCCCTTTAGTCCAGAGCTTCCACTTACAGTCTACTCTAAGGACAATAAGTAAACATGTATAAATACATAGAAAATGTTGAAACATTTTTGAAACGACCCAGATGTCCAAAAGATGACTAGTTCATCATATTAAGATACATCCTTACATTGTAGTTGAAAAAGAAAAAAAAAGCCATATAGAAATCTCATCACCACTACTACCAACAAAAACCCAAGATGCTGATAAAGGTATATAATATATACTACTTTGACTTAACAAGGGAAAAAAGTAGAATATCTATTTTGATATTTTATATGCATTAGGAAACTGCTGAAAGGCATACAGTAAAAAGGAGAAAAAAAAAAAAAAAAAAAAAAAAAAAAACCCCCAAAAAAAAAAAAAAAGCAAGACCCCCAGATAAACAAAAACCCGACAAAACCCTAAAACAGAGACCAAAAAACCCAAACCACTAACAATGATACCTGATGGGAAATGTTTTGAATTTGGCAACAGAAAATAGGAATATGAAGGAGACTTCTCAGAGCATCTTTTGATTCTTTGTTTTTTGAGTCTCGTGAATAGATTACATATTCTTGAATAAAACAAAAAGCTTGGACATTAACAAAAACAAATCTATCCCACACCTACCCAATTCCACACGAACTTAAAACACATTTATCTTATGATAAACATAATACATGTTTTTTCTATTTGAATATTTACTATTCACCTACAGTACCCCAGAAAACACAAAAATTAATCTTACACTCAGTTTTGTTGACTATGACAGGAAATGACCACAAATTCTGAAACTTCAAAATTCTCTCAATAGCCTTCCAATTCTAATAACTCAGACACAACTGGATTCCTAACAGCTGTATTTCCTTAATTTCTTTCATCATCTTGGTTAATTTCTATGGGTTCTATTACTGGCAATTTTTCTTAGATCTAATTTTTGCAAAACAATCTTTTATGGTGAAACAGTCTTAAAGATTGTCCACAAATGCAGGAGAAAGAACTGCCAACAGTCACAAAGTGGCCAGAAGTGTCCGGGTCCTCCTTGAAAAGGAGCTGCAATGGTCTCCAGTGTCTATTTCCTTTTCTGGGTGTAATCCCTCCTTCAGTTGTGCATTACCGTGATCTCGTCTATTCTGCGTGTCCCCCCACGACTGAGTAACTAAACTGGCACAGGCCTGTCTTTCCTTTTGATCCGGGAGAGTCACTTTGCCTCCTCCTCTCCACCCATCCGATCACAGTCGACTTAGTCGGCAGGAGGACTGATGGCTTCAGATGCAGCCAGAGCCAGGGTAAAAGCTGCAGCATCGAGGCCCATCTGCGGGGGGTTCGCGTCAAAGGCTGCCTCCCTAGCCTTGCAGCTCTCCACGAACAGCCTGCGGCGTCCCTCGATGCCGCGGAGCAATCGGACTGGGATCGTGGTGTAATTATCCAGGTGGTGGCGGAACAACCGCTGCTGATTAATGCCTACAAGGCCAACCCGCTGATGGAGGTCTGGCACGGACATCGGGCCGGGGACGTCGCTGGGGATGGGCGTGTGAGCAGCGCGCAGGACCCGCGCCACGGGTCGGGCAGCGTCGGCCACCGGACCTTGCCGGGCCTCCTGTGCTCGACTCCCGCCGCCTACTCCCGACTGCAGGACGTATCCAGGTGGTGGCGGAACAACCGCTGCTGATTAATGCCTACAAGGCCAACCCGCTGATGGAGGTCTGGCACGGACATCGGGCCGGGGACGTCGCTGGGGATGGGCGTGTGAGCAGCGCGCAGGACCCGCGCCACGGGTCGGGCAGCGTCGGCCACCGGACCTTGCCGGGCCTCCTGTGCTCGACTCCCGCCGCCTACTCCCGCCTGCAGGACGTCGCAGACGACACTCGCTGCACCCATGTCTAGGACACTGCTCTCTCCGGGCAGCTCGGACATCTCGCACCGCAGAGGTTGCCCCGCCACGGAGGAGTAACGGCCCCGCAAGCCCGTGTCTGAGGACCGTGCGCATGCCCGAGTCTCCGCGTGCGCGCGCCGCTGCGCGTGCTGAAGGATGTGCGCGTGCGCGGTACGGTGCGCAATCCCCGCGCGCCCCCTAGCGGTCCTCAGTGACATTAAGGCTGCAGCAGCCTCCGGTCGTCAGAAGGCGTCAAGGACCGCGCCGTATTTTAAATTACAACCCGTTCAGTATTTATATAGAATTCCTTGTAAGTTCATTTAGCAGCTCTTAATAAAACTCTGCAGATTTTAATTCTGTAAACTCGAAACAATCCTTTTGTTGCTTTCGGGAGACTCATCACTCCGTTCTCTACTAACGTTTCTGAAGATTGTGTCTCCTTTTCTCTCTCATAGGCACTTCTTTTTTGCCGACTCTTTTAAAAATGTTGTGGTTGAGAGAGGGATCTCGTTTCACTGCTCTGCATGTGGATGTCGAGTTTCCCCATCACCTTTTATTGAAGAGATTATACTGTCCCCAATGTGTGTTCTTGGCGCCTTCGTTGAAGATCAGTTGGCTGTAAGTGACCGGATTTATTTGTGTTCTCTATTCTGTTCCATTGGTCTATATGTTTATTCTTATGCCAGTGCCATGATGTTTGGGTTATAATCAATCTAAGTGTCCATCAAAGAATGAATGAAGAAAATGTGGTATATGTGCACAATGGAATACTATTCAGCCATAAAAAGAATGAAATCCTGTCATTTGTGACAACATGGATGAATCTGGAGGACATTATATTATAAGCCAGGCATAGAGAGACAAATACTGTAAATACTCATTTGTGGAATCTAAAAAAGCTGATCTTATAGAAGTTCAGAGTAGAATAGTGCTTACCAGAGGCTGGAGGGGGTAGGGGGTTGGGGGTTCGGGAGAGCGTTGGTCGATGGGTACAAAATTGCAGATAGATAGGATGAATAAAGTTTTAGTGTTCGATGGCACAGTAGGATGACTATAATTAACAATACTATATTGTATATTTCAAAGTAACTAGAAGACTTTGAATGTTCTCACCACAAAGAAGTGGTAAATGTTTGAGGTGATGAATATGCTAAATACCTTGATTTGATCACTATATAATGTATACATGTATGGAAACGACACTGTACCCCATAATATATACAATTATTGTGTCAATTAAAAACAAAATAAAACTAAAAAAGAAGGTTGTTATGAAGATTTGATGCATCAGAATATGAAAAGAGCTTAGAATAATGCCTGGTACAAAGTAAGCATTCACTAACTATTAGACATTATTTTTATTAAAAAAACAAAAACAAAATGTTGTTGTTCCCCTAGGTTCACTGTTAGGCTGATGCGCTCTGAAGCAGACAGACCTTAAGGTGACCCCAATGATATCTGCCTCCTGGTGTTTATGCCCTTTGTGTTGTTCCTCCCTGTTGAGTATAATATGTATTGTAAATTTTAAAACTTCACATTTTCTGGGCCGGCCCGTGGCTCACTCGGGAGAGTGTGGTGCTGATAACACCAAGGCCCCGGGTTCGGATCCCATATAGG
>NW_007726204.1:303002-305558 GCF_000696425.1 Galeopterus variegatus
AGTGTATGTCCATACTTCTGGCCATCTCTCATTCTGGACATAGTGGACAATAAAATATAATGCTGAAGACTCTGCCCATTGGAAGGATTCTCCTTCATCACTGTCCTTCAGGGCCACCCCTGAGTGAGCTATAATGCTGTGGCTTTCCACTTTTGGATGATACAAGCATACTATACAGACCTATCTGTAAACCAGGCACTTCGAGTTTTTTCTTAGTCAACTGCTCATAAGAAGCACCCCAGGAGGCGATAGGCATGGATTGAGGGGGAATAGGTGATGCAAAAAATGTCGGCATTGAAGGAGTCTGAGCCAACTGCTTATGCAACCTATCGTTTCTTCCAGACTTGCCCAAGCTTGATCTCTTATATATCATTTCCATTTGATAAAAGATTGCTGCTGCATTTGCCCCACCTTATGGCTATGTGCATCAGACAATATTCTGTTCACGATGGGTAAGCTTATGCTGCATGATAACCTGATATTCCACGTTAGGCACTTCATCTCTACTGAGGTCCAGTAGCAAACAAGAAGCTGTTTCTGAAAAGGAGAATAGTTATCTGCAGAAGAGGGCATATGTTTGCTCCAGAATCCTTGATTTCTGCTCTGTGATTCTCTCATTGGTGCTTGCCAGAGGATCCATAGAGCATCCCTATTTGCCACGGACATTTAAAGCATCATTGGATTTTTTGGATCATTCAGTCCAAGTGGTAGAGCAGCTTGTACCACTGACCAAACTTACTACACGGCCTTCTCTTGTTCCGATCTTCACTGAAACTTGCAGCCTTAAGGATGACTCTGTCAATGGGTCAATGTAGAACACTAAAATACTGTACATTTTGTCTTCAGACTCAAAAGAACTTTAAGTGTTATGTCTCTTTTTTTCATTGGAGGTGTTGCAAAGTGAAGCAACTTGTCCTTCATCTTGGATGGGATATCTCAACATGTTTCAGAACAATGAGCATCCAGATAGTTCACTAAGGTGGCAGGTCCCTGAATTTTTATGGGGTTTATCTTCCACCCTTTGGTTTGCATATGTCTTACTAAGGATCTAAAATACTTGCTGTTTCCTTATGATCAAATCCAAATAGCATAATGTCACTTCAGTACACCAGTAAGATGTTTTGTGGAATGTCAACACGATCAAAATCTATGCAGATTATATGATGGCAGAAAGCGGGAGAATTGACAAAGCCCTACTTAAGGTGACACTCTGAGTGTATACTGTTCACCCTTCCAGGTGAAAGCAAACTGCTACTGGTGGTCCTTTCAAACTAGTGTGGAGAAAAAGGAAATTAGTACAAAGAACAAAGAAAAGGCTGAATACCAAGTGCCAGGACTGTGTTGATTTGTTCCAGTAAAGATACTACAGATGGGACAGGAGCTGCAATTGAAGTCACCACCCGATTAGGTTTATGATAGTCCACAGTCATTTTTCAAGATCCATCTGACTTTTACACAATTCAAACTGTTGCATTAAATGGGGATGTGATGGGAACCACACCCCTGCTTCTTTCAAGTCTTTTATGGTGGCATCAATCTGCAATTCCTCCAGGGATGCAGTAGTGCTTTGGCTTACTATATTGGAAAAAAGCGAAAGTTTCAAGGGCTTCCAGTTAGCCCTTCCCACTATAATGGCCCTCACTTTCTGGGTTAGTAAGGTAATGTAGGGAATCTCCCAGTTGCTAAGTATTTCTGTTTCAATTATACATTCAGAAACTGGGAAAATAATCTTAGTTGATCAGCTGGTCCTACTGTGAGTTGAACCTGAGTTAAGATTCCATTTATCACCTGAACACCATAAGCCACCACTTTGGTCCCCAGAAATTAGGATCAATTCAGAGCCAGTGTTTAGAATCCTCAGAAGGTCTGGGTATTTTCTTTTCCTCAAATGCACTGTTACTCTGCTAAATGGCTGCAGGTCTCTTTGGAAAAGGGTTAGAAGAAGATTTATGGTGTGTACTTGTGGCAATGGAGTATGGGTCCTTCCTCAAGGGCCTCTAACCTTCCATTCAATCAAGGTAGTCTGGGTCTGTCAATTGGAAACAGAGTAAGAAGCTATGACTTTTTACTGTGACAACTTGCATCAGGTTCTTGGCCACTGTTATATCGATCAAGTTTATGATAGTCTATCATATACTTAATCCTCTAGTAGTATGTTTATTTCATTCCTAGGGACGCCATGATAAATTAGCCACCATTAAGATTTATGTGGGCTGTATTAGTCTGTTTGTGTTGTTTATGATAGTCTATCATATACTTAATCCTCTAGTAGTATGTTTATTTCATTCCTAGGGACACCATGATAAATTAGCCACCATTAAGATTTATGTGGGCTGTATTAGTCTGTTTGTGTAACATGAGACTGGGTAATTTAGAAAGAACAGAAGTTTATTTGGCTTATGATTCTGGGACACCTGCATCTGGCACAGGCCTCAGGCTGCTTCTACTCATGGTGGAAAGCAGCAGGCAGCCGGCAGGTATAAGCAGATCACATTGTGAGAGGAAGCAAGAGAGAGAGAGAGGAGGTGCCAGGGTCTTTTAAACAACCAGCTCTCA
>NW_007726204.1:306946-308272 GCF_000696425.1 Galeopterus variegatus
TCGTGACTGGTAAGGGGATCGCAACTCTTGGTGTGGTGTCGCCCACACCGTGCTCAGCCAGCGAGCACACTGGCCATCCTTATATAGGATCCGAACCCACAGCCTTGGCACTCCGAGCACCGCTGCACTCCCAGCACCGCACTCTCCTGAGTGAGCCATGGGTTCGGCCCTATAAGTTCTTTAAAAAATTTTTTTCTTTTTAAAGATGACTGGCAAGGGTATCTTAACCCGTGGCCTTGGTGTTATCAGCACCACACTCTCCCAAGTGAGCCACGGGCCGGCCCTAAGTTCTTTAAAATTTAACATCCATGATCCTTTCTAGGGTGCTCTAAGAGGATGTCCTATGAGAAACACGTAGACATGTTCTCACTTAGGAGATCTCCAACACTGGTTAAATTCAACTCTCCACAGATCCTACACTTGCATCTTTGCAGGTCAATATGACTGGGGAAAACACATACAGCCTTGCTAACTTTTCTCATATTACATTCATTTCTGCCATTCTTATGGGGCCCTTGGTGCTTTCTGGCAATCATGTTATATTTCCTTAGACCACTCACTCTCCCACATTGCTAGGCAACTTCTTCACACCTTCTCTGTCCTTAAATAGCCAACGTCCACTTTTTTCTCTTAGCTGATATTTTCACTTCCTATTTTACAGAGAAAATAAAAGTGAGATGAAGATAATTTCTACAAGTTCTCATTATTTCATCTGTAAACTCATCTGCATCTATGTTCATAAACTCTGTCTTCCTTCTTGTTACTATTGTTAGATTCTCTGTTTAGAATTTAATCAACTTTTGGAGTTTTTTAAAAAAGGGATCTGTACAGCAATCTGGTAAAGACTGGGCTCTCAGAAACTGAGTCCTCAGAAACTGTCAAAAATTAAGGAAAACATAGAGGAGATTTCATAGAATGGAACTGAATAAAGTTCTAAATGTGCGAGGGTAGGTTGCTGGAGGAAATAGGAAAGCTTGGAGGAGAGGCAGAGTACAATACTGAATAAAGCTGAAATAAGCATGGCCTGCTAATCGAAGTATACACAAATTAGATATTTTTCACCAGATAACGAGTCTTTGGAAAGAATCCTGTGTTTGGGTATTGTCAATCTTAGACCTCCCTAAAGCACTTGTTATGTCCTGAATGTTTGTGTCCCCTCAAAATTCTTATGTTGGAGCCCCAACTCCCAATGTGACAATATTTGGAAATAAGGCTTTTATGGAGGAAACTAAAGTTAAATCTGGTCATAAGTGTGGGATCCTGATCCAATAGGATTAGTGTCCTTATAAGAAGAGACATCGGATCTCTCTCTCTCTTTCCTCCCTC
>NW_007726204.1:308743-314556 GCF_000696425.1 Galeopterus variegatus
CTGAATGTTTGTGTCCCCTCAAAATTCTTATGTTGGAGCCCCAACTCCCAATGTGACAATATTTGGAAATAAGGCTTTTATGGAGGAAACTAAAGTTAAATCTGGTCATAAGTGTGGGATCCTGATCCAATAGGATTAGTGTCCTTATAAGAAGAGACATCGGATCTCTCTCTCTCTTTCCTCCCTCGTCCTCTCCCACACCCAGCACAAAGAGGTCACATGAGCACATAGTGAGAAGGCGGCCACAGAGATTGAACTGGCTGGCACCTTGATTTTGAACTTCCCAGGCTTCTGAACTGTGAGAAAATAAATTTCTCTTGTCTAAACCACCCAATCTATGGTTTTTTGTTCTAGTAGCCCAAGCAGAATAATACAGCCCCCAATCTTAATATATTGTCTGTCTCTGGATCGTAAAATTGATTCTGTTTTTCACAGATGGGCTTGAGGACCACCGGGGATATATATAGTCCTAGATTTTGGTATATAGGAGTGGACTGTAGCTTGAATACCGCTAAACAAGCTTGATATTTATAACTGGGTGTAAAAAGTGTTAGGAATTGGAAGTTTTAGAACATCTTAAAAAGTTTCAGGATAGGACAAGAGAGTCAGAATTAGGAGTGGAGGGCCGGCCCGTGGCTCACTCGGGAGAGTGCGGTGCTGATAACACCAAGGCCCCGGGTTCGGATCCCATATAGGGATGGCCGGTTGGCTCACTGGCTGAGTGTGGTGCTGACAACACCAAGTCAAGGGTTAAGATCCCCTTACCGGTCATCTTTTAAAAAAAAAAAAAAAAAAGAATTAGGAGTGGAATTTTCTGTGACTAAAGGGAGAAAGGTGTGTGGTGGAGTTTGAGTAAATTCACAGGTATGAAAGTGTCTTTTATCTCAACAGTGGGGAATTATGGGAAAGCACAATTTCAATTCTTTTTTCCCCACTTTAAGTTCTGTATTTACTTTTTGTTTTTCTCTGATTATAAAAATAATGCATACTAAACTTTAAAAAACATAAAAAAGTACACAAAATAATAATTAAAAAAATTTAACTGTCGTGCAATCTCATTTCGTGGCCATCATTTCAGGAATTTCTTCGTGAATAAATACATATTTTCAAAGACATGATTTTATGTGAATGTGATTATAGCAACATGCAGTTTTAAAAAATCTTTTTGAGGCCAGCCCGTGGCTCACTCGGGAGAGCGTGGTGCTGATAACACCAAGGCCACGGGTTCGGACCCCTATATAGGGATGGCTGGTTTGCTCACTGGTTGAGCGTGGTGCTGACAACACCAAGTCAAGGGTTGAGATCCCCTTACCAGTCATCTTTTTAAAAAAATAAATAAATAAAAAATAAAAATAAAAAATCTTTTTGTTGTTAAATATAACACACATAAAGAATATAACATAACAGCCAGAGAGAATATAAAAAACGATTTTAAAAAGCTCAAGGATCTGTCACAAAGTGAACACCCGTGTGATAGCACCAAGTTGAGACATGGAGCATGGCCGGCTCCCCCCACCCCAATCACTGCTCTCTCTCCCACCCAGCTAACCACTGTCTGACTTCTGTAATGATTCTGTCCTTGTTTTTATTTTAAATTGTTTAAACACTTGAGCCTAAATTCTTAGATGCTATAATTTAGTTTTGCCTTTTTTGAACCTTTTATAAATGGAATGACATAGTATTTACTCTTTTGGGTTTGGCTTCTTTCATTCAGAAGAGCATTTCGGAGATTCACCCATATTGTTGACGTAGCTGTAGTTCATTTATTTTTATCGTGGTGCAGTGTTCCGTTGTGTGGCTGTACTGCAATTTCTTTACCCATTCTACTGTTGATGGCCCTATGCGTTGTTTCCAGCTAGGGGTTATTTATTACAAATGACGCTGCTATGAATATTTTTGCTCCTATCTCTCGGTGCACACGTGCATGCATTTCTGTTATGAATGTACCCAGGGGTAGAATTGCTGGGTTATAAGGTGTTTTTGTCCTCAACTTTAACTGAAAATGCCAAATTATTCCTTTTCCAAACGTGTGTTTTGAATGCCACTTTATGATTTCATCAGCAGCACGTGAGTGCTTCCATTGCTTCCCGTCCTCACACTTCACATGGCCAGTCTTTATAATTTTGACCATTCTGGAGGGAGTGCAGTGGCATCGCATTATAGTTTTTTTGTTTGTTTGTTTTTTAAAAATATGACCGGTAAGGGGATCTTAACCCTTGACTTGGTGTTGTCAGCACCACACTCAGCCAAGTGAGCGAACCGAGTGAGCGAACCAGCCATCCCTATAGAGGATCCGAACCCACGGCCTTGGTGTTGTCAGCACCGCACTCTCCCGAGTGAGCCACGGGCCGGCCTTATAGTTTTAATCTGAATTTCCCTAATTACCAAAGAGGGACGCCTTTACAAATGGTTGTTGGACACTTGATTTTCCTATTTACATCTCTTGCCCATTTTTCTATTAGATCGTTTTATTCATTAATCTGTAGGATAAAAAACCATATTCTGGACAAAAGTTCTTTGTTGGTTATATGTATTGTTTATATATCCTCCCATTCTGTAACTTGTCTTTTTATTCTTTTAATGTTGTCTTTTGATGAGCAGATATTCTTAATTTTCATGTAGACATGACTTATTTTATTTTTTAGCCATTGCTGTGTGTCCTCTAAAAAGTCTTTCCTTACTCCAACATTTCCCCTAGGAGATAACATATTATCATCTAGAAATTTTATTGTTTTATTCCACAGACCTACTGTGGAAGTTTTAGTTTTTATTTTTTGGCTGCTGGCCAGTGCAGGGATCTGAACCCTTAACCCTGGTGTTATCAGCACCATGGTCTCCCCAATGAGCTAGCCGGTTGGCCCAACTGTGGATGTTTTAAAACATGGACCCACAAATAAGTGAGAACATGCGGTATTTCTCTTTCTGTGCCTGGCTTATTTCACGTAATATAATTTTCTCTAAGACCATCCATGTTGCTGCAAATGGTAGTATTTCATTTTTTTTTTTTTATAGCAGAGTATTCCTCTATAATTTTCTCTAAGACCATCCATGTTGCTGCAAATGGTAGTATTTCATTTTTTTTTTTTTTATAGCAGAGTATTCCTCTGTGTAGATACACCACATTTTCCTTATCCACTCATCCGATGATGGGCATTTAGGCTGGTTCCAACTCTTGGCTATTGTAAATAGTGCTGCAATACACTTGGGAGTACAGGTGTCCCTTCGATGTGATTTCCATTCCTCTGGGTACATACCCTGCAGGGAGCTAATAAAAATAAATAAATAAATATACAAATGAATAAGCAGGAGGGGGGAGGAAAAGACACACAATCACAACAATTCCTTGAACTTGTTAAGACAAGTGAACAGATACAATGTTGATGGGGGGTGGGGAAGAGGAAAAAAGGAGGGGAAAGGAAGAATTGGTAAAGGGACACAAAAATCAACTATAGTGTATATCGATAAATTAAAAACAAAAACAAAAAAACCCCATGGACCCAATTCTTTCACAGTGTTGCAGAGAAGCCAGAAGAAAATGTAACGAAGCATTCTCAAACAAACAGAAGTTGAGAGAAATAATCACCAGCAGACGGCACTATAAGAAATTCTGAAGAAAATTCTATAGGCTGGAGGAGAATGATCAGACACAAACACAGACATATGAGGAGAAATAAGTTGCTGTAGCAAAGGTGGACACTGGGTAAATATACATAATTATGAACTCTTTCAAGCAACAATAATAATGTCCTGTGAGGAACATATTGAGAGAAATACTGTATTTATGGATTGGAAGACTCAAATTAGTAAAAATGTCAAATCTCCAAATTGATACATAGGTTTAACACACTTCATATAATCCCAGCAAGGTTTTTCATAGATAAGACAAACTTATTCTAAAATTTATATGGAAAAGAAAAGGAAATAGAATAGCCAAGACATTTCTGAAAAAAGAATAAAGTAGGAAGAATCATTCTGCTTGATTTTAAGATACTCCACAGCTATAATAGTCAAGGCTGTGGGATCTTGGTGGAAGGAGAGACATATAGATCAATGCAACAGAGCAGAGAACTCAAAAATAGACCCACACAACTGCAACCAACTGAAGAAAATAAGTTTCTTCAATGCCTATTGCCTAGCTCTGAAGACAGTGCCACACGGTTTAGGCTTTTTGTCACAGCAGCTGCCCACTTTTATGTACCACAACTCCGTCACTTGGGATAGGCAAGATTATGCTATAGAAACTCCCCCAAATCTCATGGCCTTAAAAAACCCAGAATTTGTTTCTGCTTGTACCATATGTCCAGTGTTGATGTAAGGGGCTCTGCTCAATGTGGTTACTCAGGGACTCAGGCTGACATTGACTCCATCTCAAAATACGCTTCTATGATTGCAAAGGGGGAGAAAAGAGAACGTGATGGACCACATTGTGGCTCTTAAATTTCTGGCCAGAAGTGACGCATGTCGTTTCTAATCCATTTCTTTGGCCCAAGCAAGTAACATGGTGAAGCCTGGCTAGTATCAATGAGATAGGGATGTACAATTCTTTCCCAGGAAGGGGTATTGAATATTAGGCATAGTGACAGTCTATTGCACTTGGCTTCATTCTGAATATTGCTTTCTGATCTATATTTGCTCCTAATGCATCCATTGAGTTCTTAATTCTTGTATTGCACTTTTCCTTTGGATCTTAAAAAAAATAAATTTCAGTTCCTTCCTGAAAATTTCAATTTTGTCTTGTATCTCCTTGAACATATTAAGGATGGTTATTACAAAGACTATGGCTTGATAATTCTGGTAACTGGAGACAATATAGGTCCATTTCAAATGATTTTAAACTCTGTTGACCATTTTTATATTGTCTTGACTTTTTATGTCCCTATTTAGTTTTTTTGTGTGCTACATATGGTACAGTATTTGCAAATATGTTTGTAGGAATAATTTGAAGTCTTGAATGCTGTTTTCTTCTTCCAGAAGTGATTTACATTTGCTTCTGCCAGGTTCTTAAGGGGGGTGATATAATTTTACTACTTTTGGGGCAGTGGGGGATCCTTTTAATACAATTTCAGGGGTTGTAGATGATTAGGAACTGAGCAGTGGTTCCTGTGAGAGATCTGTCTACTTCTGGTGTTCTCTTACCAGTATGGTAAAACCCTGTCAGCTGTCCAATATACCTCCCACATTCATAAAAGTCTGTCTAGAATCAACAAATTCCCCATGGTAAATGTGGCCTAAAATGCTGTTTTTATTTATTTGAACCTGGCTCTATCTCCCCATGGATTTTAGCTTAGTAATACTTCACTACCTTACCGCACCTTTCTCTCGGTATAAAAGTCTGTCTAGAATCAACAAATTCCCCATGGTAAATGTGGCCTAAAATGCTGTTTTTTTTTATTTGAACCTGGCTCTATCTCCCCATGGATTTTAGCTTAGTAATACTTCACTACCTTACCGCACCTTTCTCTTGGCCCTGGGGGTCTCAGGAGGCAGGACTACACGCAGCCTCTGCCAGGAGTCCCTCAGGGAGCAGGGCCACACGCAGCCCTGCCAAGAGAGTGCAGGAAGGTGAGTCGCTCAAAGCATGGGTTGAGCTAGGGGCTGCCGCCTGGGGAGGTGGTCAACCAGAGACCAGACACAAAGTTCTGGGGCTTAGCGCACGCACTAAGCAACTTTATTGGGTAAAAGCATGTCATATATGTTTTAGCTGGCTGTAAACCCTTCCCAAACCTCCCCGTGTCCTAGGTAACTCAATAGGAAGTCTGTGGTTTGCAGTTAAGCTTTGTGCATTCTTGCTGACCCAGTCTTTTTGCATTTCT
>NW_007726204.1:315439-317203 GCF_000696425.1 Galeopterus variegatus
TCTAAGTCCTGGAGAGCAAGAGTGCCTCCATCTTTAACAGGTGTTCTCCTTCATTTTCCTCTAGCTTATTAGTTCTCTGATACCTTCAAGAAGTTATTTCTCATACTAGAACAAACTCTTCTAGTTGTCTCTAGCAATTAGGTTGAATGAATTACCTGGCTAGCCAAAACCAGGAATAGAATTCCAACACTTTTTAATTATAGAAAAACTTTAATGCTTTATTTCTTTTTTGGCTTACCTTCCCATTTTTTTTTCACCAATATACATTTTGTCCGTAATCTCCTATGTTAGGCATCTATCTATCTATGTACCTCCATAGCACACTCAATCTCTCTCTCCATATATTTTTATATGAGATATAAATATACTTATGCTTTATATTTATGCTACATAGAAATATGTTTATATCTAGTATAACTATATTTAACAGGTTTGGGGTCCTGTCATTGCTTGCTTTAAAAAATTGGTCATATTTTATGTACATCAATCTGTATTTCATTTTCTTACCAATGCTATGTAGAAATTACTCCAAGAAAATTGATACAGGTGTAAGCCATTAGTGTTCATGCATGCATATTTTCTTTGTATGACTCTACCACAATTCACTCACCCATTTCTCTGTTGATATTCAATTGCTGAAGTGGTCTGAGAACCTCAGTGTTTGGGATCTATTGCTGAAGTGGTCTGAGAACCTCAGTGTTTGGGATCTTTTCTTACAAAGATGGTGAATTGGCTGATGTGATAAACCCTTAAGGCAGGTCTAGGCATAAAGCTTAGTTCATAGCCTCATGGGGCATTTTAGGCTCCTGTGTGTACTAGTGGAGAGAAATAAGGCAATGAAATGAGGGGATGCCCTTGTTAGCTCTTTATTGGGCCCAGATCTGCAGATNACCTCCACTTCTCAGCTCCAGGCCTCTCTCTCCCTTGTCTCTACTAAGCAGCTTGCAGACACCCAGAATAAGAGCTGTGTGTGGCAAATTCACATATACTGTCTCACGTGGTAGTATTATCCCCATCTTATAGAATATAGGATTAAGACCTAGAAGTTTGAGTGAATTTTCCTTAATCCAGTGGCTGGATCAGGTCTTTCCCCTGAACGACAAATATCCCTGTGCTTTCTCCAGCATTGATGACTCAGGGTTGTAATTGCCTGGAAATGTTTGTCTCTCCTAGGATGTCGCTGTTCTTTCTTGAATGTTTTGTGGGCATAGAGCGACTATGTCTGATTCTTCTTTGGGTCTTTAGCACTGAGTACAGGGCCTGACATGAGGTGTAGCTATAGCTCAGGAAGCGTTTGTTGAATGAATAAATAAGTGACAAACTCCATGAGTATTCAAAGATTTTCTCCATTGCAATACAACCTGGGTATGGCTCATCTCTGCATCTCTTTAGGATAATGTCCTCAGATTTCCTTCTCATGCCCCCAGATAGGATAGTTTTTAGTCTGCAGACATGGCCTACTACCTCCAATAAATCAGGGTCAAATCATCACTACCCGCTCTGATATTTGACTGTTTAAGACACAGCCATTATTGAGCATTATTGAGAGGACATGCAGTTGACCCAAAATATAGATATGAAAATTCTTTAAGGGCCTGTACACATTTAAATTTATTCACTTAGATTATATATCCCTCTTCCAGCCTCAGCTTGATCCATCATGGAAGAGGCTAGATTTCCCAGAATAAAGGACACAGCTGGAGTCTACAGATATTTTCCCTACATTAGAAGGAGGTATCCGGGGCCGGCCCGTGGCTCACTCGG
>NW_007726204.1:318164-319371 GCF_000696425.1 Galeopterus variegatus
GTCATCTTTTAAAGAAAAAAAAAAAAAAGAAGGAGGTATCCTCACTCCTAATGAGCTCCATGGTTTCTCTGGGAAGGTGGTAATTACTCGCATCACAAGGCTGGCCATACACAACGACCTAGAAGCAGGAGAGAGGGTCGGTAGTAAAAGGTTCCCGGTGCTCTTGCTCTCCCTCTGTTACTCTCCACCACCGTCAGCACCACTGTTATCACCACTGTCACCTTCATCATTGTCTTCATCATCAATGCTAACAATTATGCAGCAGTTATTAGCCTGGAGCTATGAAAATAATTTCATACAAATCAGTGTTCCTAATTATATCCGGTAGCCTCCTTTCCTCCTGCTCACTCCCTTTTGCTGTGTATTGATTCTCTAGTCCCTGGAAGCACAGCTCATACCTCTGAAGGGCACAAAGTAGATTTCTCTTTCCTCCTCACCTTCTTGTCTAATGACTGATTGTCCAAGGATGTGCAGAAAATCTTTGGCCATTTCTGAAAATCTAATTCTTTTGGCCCAAATTTTACCAAAAGAATTAGTTCAAAATTTTTTTCAACTTTTAATCACAAAAAATATCAACATACAGAAAAGTTGGAAGGTTAATACAAAACAAACAAGCAAACAAAAAACCCCAATATACCCACTCCTAAGTTTAATAATTATTAATCCTTTGCCATATTTGCTTCACTTCCCCCCATATTTATGCAGGGGTTCTCTGAGACTCTTGGATCTGTAATTTGTTGCCCTTTATTAAATATGGAAAATTATAGGAAGTTATCCCTTCAATTATTTCTTTTGCCTCATTCTCTCTTTTCTTTTCCTGGGACTCCAATTGCATGTTTGTTAAACTGTTTGATATTGCTTCAGAGCTCTAGGACATTTGGCTCTGTTTTTTCGCAATCTTTTTTTTCCTCTTTGTATTTTGGTTTGGCTAATTTCTTTAATCTGTCTTCAAGTTCACTGATTCTTTCTTTTCATGTGTCCAGTCTGCTGATAAGCCTATTGAAGGAATTCTCCATATCTGATATTGTTTTCAATTTTTAGCATTTGCATTTATCTTTTTTATAATTTCCACCTCTGAAATTCCCTATCTGCTTATAAATGCTGTACACTATTTTCCATTAGCTCCTTTAGCATATTAATCATAGTTACTTTAATGTCCTTATCTGATAGTTCCAATATCTGGCCCATCTTTGAGTCTGCCTTGGTT
>NW_007726204.1:319665-321897 GCF_000696425.1 Galeopterus variegatus
CTCCCACGCCTCGCTCAGCCAGTGAGCGGGAACCGGTCTGTATGTGGGATCTGAACCCTCGTGCGGGAGCGCCGCCGCACTTCCCAAGCGGTGCACTATCCAGTGCGCCACCGGGCTGGCCCTACTGTTTTATCTCTTAACAATAGATGTCTCTTTCTCTTTCCTTTTTGGTGTATCATAATTTTCTGAATGAATGTCAAACACAGTGTGTAAAGAACAGTAGAGAATGAGGTCAATAATATTTACAATTTGAAAAAAGCATGCCTCTTCTGTCAGGCCATTAGTGTGAGGCCTGAATCAATCTAGTCAGCGGTTGAGCCAGGTTTAGGGTCTGTTGTTGCTGTAAGTTGTGTTCAGTGCGTCATGGGATTCAAATTCCTCCAGTAGTAGATTACCACTACCTTTTGCTTAGTGTGAGGCTGGCAGTGCTAGAGGTTGTTTTTCTCAGTGCTTGTGCTCCACCTTCAGCTTTCATCAGGCTTTGCACACAAAGGTGCCACAGAAGTGGTTTCTTTTTGTGTTCTTACCTGTCCACCAGCAATAGAAGCTGTTGCTTATTACTCATTGAAAGGCTTGTGGTGGGGATTGGGGGTCATCTCAGTCTTAGGCACGACCTTTGCACCAAGCCTCAGGAGTGGGGCTTTCTCGGAGATTTTGTTCATTCTCTGATGGTAGATAACTTTTTCCACCTACTCAATGCAGGATCTAGAGTGCAGGTGGATTTCCTCTCTCTCNATTGAAAACTGTCACCCCAGCCCACACTTGGTCTCTAAGAATTTATTACAATTTTTTTTTTACCTGCTTCTTTCTTACCTGCCTCATTGTTTGTTGCCTCTTCCTACTCAGCAGGGGCTTGTCATCCTTTGGAATTCAGTTCAGTTGGTTGCCTTGTGACCTCAGCTCTCTGATGAGTTAAAAAATTATTATTTTATAGATTCTCCAGTTTTTTATTATCGTAATTGTGGGAATTATGTTCTTGAGTGGCATCCTACGTCCTAAGTGGAAGCAGACATCCTCTCTGTATATTATATATTTGTTGCTGCTCTTGAGTCATTTCAAAGTAAAACAGCAATTACATGGCACTGTACATGTAAATATTCTGACATGCATCTCCAAAAAATTAGGACATTTTACTGCACAAACACAATATCATTATCATACCTAAACAAAAGTAATAATAAATTCTTAATATCATATTAAATCATGTCATATTAAATGTCCCCAGTTGTTCACAAATCTCTTTTACGGCTGTTATTTTTTTGGAACTGAGATTTAATTCAAGCCCATCCAGTGCATTTGATTATGTCTCTCTCTCTCAACTCTCTTTTAATCTCTGAAGACCTTCCCACTTATTTTTTTTCATAATGATGACAGTTTTTTTTTTTTTTTTTTTTTTTTTTTCCNAGATAACTTTTTCCACCTACTCAATGCAGGATCTAGAGTGCAGGTGGATTTCCTCTCTCTCCTCCTCCAGCCCCTGCATCAGCTGAATCATGCCTTGTGTTGGGGGGGTTCTTGGGCCTGAGTTTCTTGCTCCTCTCCCAGTGAAAGCTGACCTTTGCTCTGTATCAGTGCAGGATGCTGGGCAGAGCAGTTTCCTTGTTCCTCCTCCATTGGCAGATGGCTTTTGCCCAGTGTCAGTGTATGGTAAGTAGGTGTCTAACCTTTGCCTGGGACCAGGAGTGTGGTAGAATGTCTTCCTACCCCTTCCTCAGTGGACATGGACTTTAGCTTGTACTCCTCTGCTAGTGGCCACTAGCAAATCTTTTCTGGACTGAAAGATGAAGGCTTTTCTACCCCTTCCTCAGTGTCAGACAGGTTCTTTTTGGTCAAAGCAAAGTCACATCCCAGGGGCAAGTGGACTTCTTGCCCTGCCCCATTCAGACTCAGCAGCAGGATTTTGCTTTATATCTGAGAAGAGTTGGATGCAAGTTTTGGGCTAATCCCCCATTATCACCTTTGTACTCATGCAGGGCCCAAAGCTTGGATGAGTTTCTCCAGGTACTCCTGCTCCACTCTCACACCTTGGCAGGCCCTGCAGGCCTATGCCACCGAGGGAGGCTCTCTCAGGTCTCCTGTCCTGTTCCCAGTATTTCTTGTGGGCACCTGGTGAAGGTCAAAAGAATGGTGGTGGGTGGGTGTGAACCCTTTTGTGTCTGGGGCTCCCAGGGATTGAAAACTGTCACCCCAGCCCACACTTGGTCTCTAAGAATTTATTACAATTTTTTTTTT
>NW_007726204.1:323406-324306 GCF_000696425.1 Galeopterus variegatus
AATGATGACAGTTTTTTACAATATCTTACATTGTGGATTGTGAAATTGTTTTTTTATCTTGCTGTTTAAACTTTTCTCATCCCCTGACATTTTTGTTAACTGTAAGTTAGTGTTATGGAATTGATTGTATGCAGATTTTGGAGAAAACTTCAGGCGTCAGATTATTTTGTATTTAATCACATCAGTAAGCACATAATATCAGATGATCTTACTGTTTGTAATCTGTGAGATAATATTTTGACACTATAAAGTTGGGGGGTTCCCAAAACCACTCTTAGTTTTGATAATTCCCTATAAAGACTCATAGAACTCACTGAAACTTATTATACTCAGTCATGCTTAGTACAGGCAAAAGATACAAATTAGAAGAGATGTATAAGGCAGAATCTGGGACTGGGAGGGTTCCAAATGTGAAGCTTCTGTGTCCCCAGGGACATGTTACCCTCTGTTGTCCATATGTGGCAATGTGTGCATGGGGTATTGCCAATGTAAGATTCTCACACAGGCTTTGGTGTCCAGAGTTTTTACCGGGGTTTCATTACATAAGCATAATTTACTGAATCATTGCCCATTTTATTTAACTCAGTCTCACCCCCTATCCTTCCTGGAGGTCAGGGTGGTGCTGATATCACATGGCTCAAAGCCCCAACTCTCTAATGATATGGTTGGTCTTTCTGGTATGGCTAGCTCCTATCTCGAGAATAAGAAAAAATACGTGAAAGTCTATGTCCCATTTTAAATCAGTCAATGATCTGCCCCTGGACAAATGAAAAGAAAAGACTCAACTGTAAAGAATCTAGCTCCCTGCTGGTGGCCAAATAAAATCTGGTAAAGAGATTAACTTTCATTGTGCCTTTCTCTGAGATTTGCCTTGAACCAGCTTGGAAAATACCACACACA
>NW_007726204.1:326232-326492 GCF_000696425.1 Galeopterus variegatus
CAAGTCAAGGGTTAAGATCCCCTTACCGGTCATCTTTAAAAAAAAAAAAAAAAAGAATTATATTAGAAGAGAACAAACAAGCTAATAACACTTATGAGCAAAGCCCTCTTTAAATCTTCAACCTGTCTATCAGTGATTCTTCCCTCTCTCCTTTCTCCTGACTGGTAGCCTGAGTGTGGTGGTGAAACAGCAGTGGTGAATAAAAGAGGATTCCAAGACACATGGGATGCCAGCATTTTTGATGCTGAACCAATATAGTT
>NW_007726204.1:327529-332905 GCF_000696425.1 Galeopterus variegatus
GAAAGATCAAAACACTGGATCGGGCCAGCCAGTTAGCTCAGTTGGTTAGAATGTGGTGCTGATACATCAAGGTCCAGTGTTCAATCCCTGTACGGGCCAGCTGCCAAAAAAAAAAAAAAAAATCAAGTAAAAATTCTTAAACTAAATTTTAATACTGATTTCCCAATTACTTTCTTATAATCCCAGATGACACGAAAAATTCAGGTAAAGTTATCCTTGATTTTATTAGTAGCAACCCCTCTTTATAATACTCCTGGGCAGAAACAGATGCCCACAGTGAGACTCATTATTCCCTGGTATGCCTGCTACTGAGGACTGAGTTGTGTCCCTTTCCAAATTTGTATGTTGAAGCCCTAACCTTCAATGTGGAGATAGGGCCTTTAGGGAGGAATTAAGGTTAAACGAGTTTCCAAGGGTGGGGCTGTAATCCAACATGACTGAGGTCCTTATAAGAAGAGGAAGAGATACCAGAACTCTCTGTCTTCTCCTCTGCATGCACAGAGAGGAAAGGCCATGTCAGGACACAGCAAAAAGGCAGCTATCTACAAGCCAGAGAGAGAGCCCTCACCAAAAACCAACACTGATGGCACCTTGATGCCTTGATCTTGAATTTCTGGCCCCCAGAATTGTGAGAAAATAGGTTTCTGTTGTTTAAGCCACCCAGTCTAATATTTTGTCACAGCAGCCTGTGTTAATCCATTTTCTGTTGCTTATACATGACGCTGGGTTATTATTAATTAATTAATTAATTTGATTTTTTTCAAAAGATGACCAGTAAGGGGATCTCAACCTTTGGCTTGGTGTTGTCAGCACCACGCTCTCCCAAGTGAGCTAACCGGCCATCCCTATATGGGATCCGAACCCCTGGCCTTGGTGTTATCAGCGCCACACTCTCCCAAGTGAGCCACAGGCCGGCCCTCTGAGAAGTCTAAGTTTGAGGGAACACATCTGGTGAGATCCTTCTTCGTGATGAGAACTCTACAGAGTCCCGTGGTGACACAGGGTATCACACAGTGAAGGCTGAGTAAGAGCGCTTTAACATGCTTCTTTCTCTCCTTATCAAGCCCCTGGTGCCACTCCCTGGTAACCCATTAAACCACTAACCCTTTAATCCATGAATGGATTAATCCATTCACGAGGGCATAGTCCTCATGATCCAATAACTGCTTAAAGACCCACCTTTCAAATACCATATTGGTGCGTAAGTTCCAACATGAGCTTTGGAGGGAACAAACATTCAAACCATAGCATAGCTCTAGCGGACCAACGCACCTGCAGTAGCTAGTCTTAGGTCGAAGATTTCAACAGCAAGTTGAGCTCTCCATTTTATTGTTCCCAGCAAAGCATCAAATTTGTCACGCCTCATTTGCTGCTCAAGCCACTGCTGCTTGTGAGCATTCCTAGAAGATAAGTGCATGGTTCCTTTAAAGCAGTTCCCAGGGCCGGCCTGTGGCTCACTCAGGAGAATCCGGTGCTGATAGCACCAGGGCCACGGGTTCGGATCCTATATAGGGATGGCCGGTTAGCTCACTTGGGAGAGCGTGGTGCTGACAACACCAAGTCAAGGGTTGAGATCCCCTTACCGGTCATTTTTTTTTTTTAAAAAAAAAAAAAAAAAAAAAAAAGCAGCTCCCAGAGTTGACTGAAGACCTGGGGGTCTATTATCTCTGTATCTCTGCTCTGGTCCTCTGGAAAGCTGGGAAATCTCAAACACTTAACAAAGGAGTCCGTGGACTTAGGCAAGAAAAAAATAAATTTATAGAAGAACCAAAAACTGTAATAAGTTGTTGCAATGCTAGAGGGATAAATTTGTTATATTAATCAACATTTATCTAAAATTCTGTCTTCTGAGGTCAAAAATAGCTCTAAATAAAGAGCTTAATAGTCTGCCTGGAAGAGACATGCCCTAAGTGGGTTGGATGGTTGGCTGGCTCACTTGGTTAGAACATGGTGCTGATAACACCGAGGTCAAGGGTTTGGATCCTCTTACCAGCCAGCAAAAAAAAAAAAAAAAAAAATTCCTAAGAAGCAATTGCAATTGCATAAAATCTGTGCCAGGAAATCTACTTAAAGTCAAATTCCCAATTGAAAGCAGAAAAAAGAGAAATACCTTGCGATAACAGGGAGGTATTAAACAAATATTTGAAGAATTTCCCAAGACTGCTCTTACAGTAGTGACAGCATATTCTGTCTCTGGATAAAATTCTATATCTTTGAGGACAATTTATATGGGTGGTGTGGTATAATGGAGAATATATCTGGTCTTTGTGCCTGATTCCTAGCACAGAACTTCAAAACCCTTGCAATTTTCTAAGTGATGAAAATTTATGAAATTAAAATTTTCTAAGTGATGAAAGTAGGGTCTTTGCTATGCTAATGAGGTAACTAATAGTGGGCCCCTAGATAGCTTCAGGAGGTGGGCTGGACACCAGACCAACCATGTGATCAGAAGGTTAGCACTTGGGAGCAGCCTGATCTGGGGGTGAGAGGGTGCTGGCTGGAGACTGAGTTCATTTACTCTGCTAATGATTTAATCAATCATGCCCACATAATGAAAACTCACATAAAAGCTCTGGACACTGAAGCTTACTGGTTGATGAACATAGTGATGTGCAGGCAGGTGATGCACCCTGACTCTTCCTGACTTTACCTTATGCTCTCTTAATTTGGCTGCTCCTGAGCTATACTCTTTATAATACAACCATAAGTATAGCATTTTCAGTGAGTTCTCTGAGCTGTTCTTTTTTTTTTTTTCCTTTTTGTCTTTTTTCATGACTGGTAACGGGATCACAACCCTCAGTGTCACGCCCGTACCGCGACCGGCAAGGGGATCGCAACCCTCGGTGTCGCACCCGCACCGTGCTCAACCAGTGAGTGGACCGGTCTCTATATGGGATCCGAACACGCCGCGGGAGCGCCACCGCACTCCCAAGCGCCACACTCTACCGAGTGCGCCACCGGGCCGGCCCTCTGAGCTGTTCTAATGAATTATTGGAACTGAGTGCATGGTGGGAACCCCTGAATTTATAGCTGGTTGGTCAGGAGTGTGGGTGGCCCCTATGCCTTGCAGCTGGCATCTGAAGTGAGGGCTGTCTTGAGGATGAACCCCTAAACCTATGGAGTCTGATGCTAACTCCAGGTAGTCAGTGTCAGAACTAAATTAAAGTACATAGCTTAGGGTAGAAACAGAACAGGTGCCAAGCTGAGCCATTAAAAAAGCAGATAACAATAACCCAACCCAGCCAAGAATCTTCAAAGTGACAACTCAATCTAAATGCATAGTAAGGCAGTTAAAACTTCAAAGAGGAGGTGCGGAGACATTGATGGACAAGGCAAGGACTCGTTCCTAAGAGATGAAGAACACTATGTCAAAGATTCTGACTGGGCAGCTTTCACTACTGTAAAGGACTAAGACAAACATAGAGGGTCTCCAGTTTCCCCTTTGCATTCTGTCTTTGTTCCCTCTTCTTTCTTTTCTGCTATGTACCTCCTCCACCTTGTGAACTCTGACTAGTCGATAAACCTGAAGGCTTATAAAAACAGTTCTTGGAAAATACCTGTTCTGATGGCTATTGGGACCCCAGGTAGCAAGTATAACACAAGAACAATCCCTAAACATAAATTTAGTTAGGTTAAAGCAGAAAACTGCTGCCTGAGCCCAATCTGCAAGAATACGAACGCAATTGTCCCCTATCCTATAAAAACCCTGACCCTGCTTCAACTGAAGATTCACCTGGCTTTTAGGCGTTCCCTGATACACATTAGCTGAATAAAGCCTATGTTTGAGTAACTTAAAACATTGTTTTGTACACCATTATGGACAAAGAGGTCCCCAGAAGGATAAAATAACATCTTTACACCAGTCATCAGAGGAATCACTTACTTGGATGCAGATTCCAACCACAGACCAGAATCCTCCTTAGGGTGGATTTCCTCCGGGGAAATACTCACATTCTTTCAAGCACCACTTGAACGAAATGTTACCATTTTATCAGGCCAGCCCTTCCACATCCTAGATGATGTTTGAGTCAATTATACCCAGGCACTTTCCATTCAAAGCTTACTACATTTCCCAGATTTGCTCATTATTCTAATTTCAGCACAGAATACATTCTTGTAGTCTTTTCTGTCTTGTCAGTCCATTGCATTGATAGCCCCCGAATTAGTGTGTACTATTTCTTGCACGCCACATCAAGTGTTTCTGGAATTTTCTGCCAAGTAGAAATCTCAAGCATGTGCAGCCCTATCTGACGTTTTCCATTTTGAATCTTTGGTTTTGATTCATTTTGCCCAGGCAGTTCATCCCTGACTAGCTTCTTTTTATCTTTTTTTTTTTTTTAGAAGATGACCGGTAAGGGGATCTTAACCCTTGACTTGGTGTTGTCAGCACCATGCTCACCCAGTGAGCTAACAGGCCATCCCTATATAGGATCCGAACCCGTGGCCTTGGTGTTATCAGCACCGCACTCTCCCGAGTGAGCCACGGGCCGGCCCATGACTAGCTTCTTTTTAAATGCCCCAATATTCTTTGGACCAGAGTCGGAGGAGGGTGCCTACCCTATAATCATATTACTTCTTCAAGAATGAATTATTCCAACTAAAACTCTTACAACGGTCCCATACTTGCAGTCTGAAATCTAATAAGAAAAATAAAAATTGTTACAGATATGTTCAAGATCTCCATATCATTAATGTATAAGTAATATAATTTTCAGTTCTTTAAAAATCAGCCTCACTCACTGCATTTCAATTTCTTTTCAAAACTTCATTTATTACCTCCCCCAATTCAAAGACTTTGGGGAGGTGGAAAGAAGAACTATAGAGTCTTCTCCCTCTCCCTGCATGTGTCAGCACTGTCGTGTCAGTATTTACTAATCTGTGTTCAATGGCTGTACAAATAACCCTTATAGTAAGAACAGATTCAGGATTCTAGAGGTGGATATTTGAGTCATCAATGACATGTACACTACATAGAAAAGTGATATTCATTTTTTTTTTCAGTTCACCTTTATTTTATTTTATTTATTTATTTATTTTCATTAAATTTTTATTTTGTCAATATACAATTTATATGATTATTAAGGCCCATCACCGACACCTCCCCCCCTCCTCCCTCTCTCCCCTCCCCCCCAAGAATGTCCTTTCCGTTTGCTTGTTGTAACAACTTCAAAAAAGTATAGTTGTTATATCTTCTCCCCCCCCCCCAGGTTTTTTTGTGTGTGTATGTGGGTGAATTAATTTGTTTATTTTTTAGCTCCCACCCATGAGTGAGAACATGTGGTATTTCTTTTTCTCTGCCTGACTCGTTTCACTCAATATTATTCTCTCAAGGTCCATCCATGTTGTTGCAAATGGCAGTATTTCATTCGTTTTTAT
>NW_007726204.1:333905-335305 GCF_000696425.1 Galeopterus variegatus
ACCATTTTCCATAGGGGTTGCACCATTTTGCATTCCCACCAACAATGTATGAGAGTTCCTTTTTCTCCGCAACCACGCCAGCATTTATCGTTCAAAGTCTTTTGGATTTTAACCATCCTAACTGGGGTGAGATGGTATCTCAGTGTAGTTTTGATTTGCATTTCCTGGATGCTGAGTGATGTTGAGCATTTTTTGGCCATTTGTATATCTTCCTTAGAGAATTGCCTACTTAGCTCTTTTGCCCATTTTTTAATTGGGTTGCTTGTTTTTTTCTTGTAAAGTTGTTCGAGTTCCTTGTATATTCTGGATATTAATCCTTTGTCAGATGTATATTTTGAAAATATTTTCTCCCACTCTGTTGGTTGTCTTTTAACTCTGTTAAATGTTTCTTTTGCTGTGCAGAAGCTCTTTAGACTGATATAATACCATTTGTTTATTTTTCCCATTTGTGATATTCATGATGCATATTTTTTAAAAATTAGTGATTGTGTCTGAAGTCTTTAACTTCCAATAGTTTGTTATGTATGTTACCTTCCATGTTTGCTTCTGATGAATGGGAACACAGGTTCACTGTCACCTCCCAGAATATCTCTGCTCATGCTTCCAAGCTGTTCTCAATGACAGCAGCCAAAGTTGGGTTTGCCTTTCATCCCCTATGCATAGTGAATCTTATGCTGTTTTTTGCTGTCCTCCATACCATTTAGGAGTCTGGGAAATAAATCTTAAAGCAATTAATATAAAATGTCTTCAGAGGATGGGAGACAACAGGAGAGAAGATAGGAAACAAAATAGAGAAATTTAATTTTTCAAACCAAATATTTTATATAGGATACAAGATGTTGGCACATCATAAAAATATGGATGTGTAAACAGTTGTAGTTGTGCTCAGTTTGTAGTGATGGAAAGTGTATTTTACTTTGATCAAATAAATAATGCTGGAATATTAAATAAACAAAAAGCAGCCACAAAAAGCAACCACAACATGATTAGATATACCTGTATTAGTCAGGGTTCTCCAAACAAAACCAATAGGATGGGTGTGTATATATATATATATATATAAGATATTTGTTATAAGGTATTAACTCATGGGATTATGGAGGCTGAGAAGCCCAATCAACTTTTGTCTGCAAGCTGGAGACCCAGGAAAGTTGGTAGCATAATTTGAAGGCCTGAGAGCTGGAGAGCCAATAGTATAAATTTCTTTTTTTTTTTTTTCCTTTTTGTCTTTTTTCGTGACCGGCAACGGATCGCAACCCTCGGTGCTACACCTGCACCTCACTCAGCCAGTGAGCGGCCGGTCTGTATGTGGGATCCGAACCCTTGGCGGGAGCGCCGCCACGCTCCCAAGCGGCGCCACGCTCCCAAGCGGCGCACTGTAGCAGTGCGCCACCGGGCCG
>NW_007726204.1:336297-359165 GCF_000696425.1 Galeopterus variegatus
TTTTTTTTTTTTTAAAAGATGACCGGTAAGGGGATCTTAACCCTTGACTTTGGTGTTGTCAGCACCACGCTCAGGCAGTGAGTGAACCGGCCATCCCTATACGGGATCCAAACCCGTGGCCTTGGTGTTATCAGCACCGCACTCTACAGAGTGAGCCACAGGCCGGCCCCAGAAATAATGTTTAATCGGATATCTGAGCATCCTGTGACCTAGTCAAGTTGACACATAAAATTAACTTCCACAATACCAGCTATAGTTATATATTTCAGTGGAGTAAGTGTATAGGACACTCTCTTGCCTGTCCCAGCAAAGAACTGACAGGCACATAGTGCATTTTAAATAAGTCTTTGTTGTTAAGTAAATAATAAATTCCTATTCTTGGGACAATTAGTTTTATTCTTTCATGTAACAAGATATCCTGTATCTATGTAGCCTGTATTCTGTAGTAGGCTGAATGGTGCCACCCCAAAGTATGTCCACATCCTAATCCCCAGAACCCGTGAATGTAAATTTATTTGGTAAAAGGGTCTTTGTAGATGTAATTAAGTCAAGGATCTCATGAGAAAATCATTAGGTTGGTGAGACAAAGGGATTAAAGGACTCTGAGCCAAACACTTACCATGTCAGGGAGTTTATTTCCAGCAAACCTGTAGGGGAGACTGAAAGATCAGTTCCTGCCCTGCTACAGACTAATAGAGGATTTATAGGGTTTGAATTAAGGAAAGGGGTTTGGTAGCTATTTTGAGCATTCAGCACTTTGTAGCTGCTCTGCGTTTTTTCTGTTTTGCACAAGATTCTGTTATGCACAGAATACGGTTTATCTGAGAAAGGGAGGGGTAGGGGACAGCGTGAGGAAGCAGTTAACATGGCTGTGCTTATGCTAAGCTGATTGTGAGGTCTAGTAGAAATCATCCTGAATTATCCGGGTAAGCCCTAAACCCAATGACAGGCATCCTTATAAGAGATTCACAGAGGAGAAAGCCATATGAAAATGGAGGCAAAGATTGAGTGATGGAGCCACAAGGAATGCCTACAGTCACCAGAAGCTAGAAGAGGCGAGGAACAGAATCTCCCTTAGAGCCTTCCTTAGAGAGAGTATGACCTGCTGACACTTTGATTTTAAACTTCTGGCCTCCAAAACTGTGAGAGAATAAATTTCTGTTGTATTAAGCTAATTCTGTGATAATTTGTGACAATAGCCATAGGAAACTAATACAGATTTTGGTACTGGAAAGTGGGGTGCTGCTGTAACAAACACCTAAAAATGTAGAAGTGGCTTTGGAATTGGATAATATGTAGAGGCTGGAAGAATTTTTAGAAGCATCATAGAAAAAGTCTTGAAGAGATTCATAGATTGCCTTAAAAAGATTGTTGATAGAAATATGGATTTTAAAGGTGATTCTGCTGAGGGCTCAGAAGGAAGGCTCTGAAGGCTCATGGAAGAGAGAGCTAACATCTTAGATAATACATATATCATCATGAAAAGAATGTTGGTAGAGGGGCCGGCCCGTGGCTCACTCGGGAGAGTGCGGTGCTGATAATACCAAGGCCACGGGTTCGGATCCCATATAGATAGCTGGTTAGCTCACTTGGGAGAGCGTGGTGCTGACAACACCAAGTCAAGGGTTAAGATCCCCTTACCGGTCATCTTTAAAAAAAAAAAAAAAGAATGTTGGTAGAAATATAAACATGAAAGGTACTGCTGGTGAGGACTCAAAAGGAAAAGAGAAACATGTTATTGGAAACTGGAAGAAAGGCAGTCCTTGTTAAATAGTGGCAGAAAACTTTGCCAAATTGTGTTCTATTGTATGTAATGCAGATCTTGAAAGCAATGAACTTTGGATATCTAACTAAGAAGATTTCCAAGTGAAGTGTTGAAGATGAGGCCTGGTTTGTCTTTGCTGTTTATAGAAAAAACATGAGAGGAAAGAAACTGAGGAATGCACAAGTGAGGAACCAATGCTTGATGACTTGGGAGGTTCTTGGCCCACCTGATGACAAAGGATGCTAAAACTAGGAAATTCACTGCTAGGAAAATGTGCTCTGGAGATGTAGTGATGGACATGATTGAACAACATTTTGCTCAAGAGATTAGATGTGTGATTCATGGACCCACTCAATCATCTCAGCAGAAGCCAGGAATAGAGATAGGGTTATCAAAAAAAGATCTATGAGGGAGGGAGGGCTGGCTAGTTAGTGTACTTGGTTAGAGCATGATGCTGATAACACCAAGGTCAAGGGTTTGGATTCCTTTACTGGCCAGCCACCAAAAATAAAAAGAAAGAAAGAAGGAAAAAAGAGAAAGAAAAAACAAAAAACAAAAACCCAAAAAACAATCTGTGGCAAACTCTCTTGTCTAATGGCATGGCCTCCTATGTTGTACATTTAGAGAATGCCACAGAAGCGGAAAACCAGCTTGAATTGAAAGGGAGAGAATCAGGGCAAAATGAAAGAAAGCTATCAGATTTCCAGAATTCCCCAGGCAGTAAATGGACTGATAGAGCTATTCAGCTGAAAACATGTGCTAGTCTTCAAAAAAAAAGGAAGAATGACTTTGTGCTACAGGCCGGTGGGGCTGCTATGGTCAACACACGGGCTGACTGAGTTGCCACAGGCCCAGAGGGCAGAACTGAGAGCCCCGGAAGGTTATTCTCAGACCTTGAAACTTAATGGAATTTTCCCTGCTGGGTTTTGAACTTGCTTGGGACTGGTGACTGATTTAGATAATTTAGATGATGAGATCTGGGAACCTTTGAACTGTCAATATTCAGATGAGATTTTGGACTTAACAGTTGATGATGCTGGAATGGGTTAAGTCTTTGAGTAATGTTGCGATTGGGTGACTATATNGGAAATTCACTGCTAGGAAAATGTGCTCTGGAGATGTAGTGATGGACATGATTGAACAACATTTTGCTCAAGAGATTAGATGTGTGATTCATGGACCCACTCAATCATCTCAGCAGAAGCCAGGAATAGAGATAGGGTTATCAAAAAAAGATCTATGAGGGAGGGAGGGCTGGCTAGTTAGTGTACTTGGTTAGAGCATGATGCTGATAACACCAAGGTCAAGGGTTTGGATTCCTTTACTGGCCAGCCACCAAAAATAAAAAGAAAGAAAGAAGGAAAAAAGAGAAAGAAAAAACAAAAAACAAAAACCCAAAAAACAATCTGTGGCAAACTCTCTTGTCTAATGGCATGGCCTCCTATGTTGTACATTTAGAGAATGCCACAGAAGCGGAAAACCAGCTTGAATTGAAAGGGAGAGAATCAGGGCAAAATGAAAGAAAGCTATCAGATTTCCAGAATTCCCCAGGCAGTAAATGGACTGATAGAGCTATTCAGCTGAAAACATGTGCTAGTCTTCAAAAAAAAAGGAAGAATGACTTTGTGCTACAGGCCGGTGGGGCTGCTATGGTCAACACACGGGCTGACTGAGTTGCCACAGGCCCAGAGGGCAGAACTGAGAGCCCCGGAAGGTTATTCTCAGACCTTGAAACTTAATGGAATTTTCCCTGCTGGGTTTTGAACTTGCTTGGGACTGGTGACTGATTTAGATAATTTAGATGATGAGATCTGGGAACCTTTGAACTGTCAATATTCAGATGAGATTTTGGACTTAACAGTTGATGATGCTGGAATGGGTTAAGTCTTTGAGTAATGTTGCGATTGGGTGACTATATTTTACATGTGGGTAGAACATGAATTTGGGGGGGAGGGCAGAGGGTGGGCTGTTATGGATTAAATGGTGACCCTCCAAAAGATATATAGAAGTTCTAACTCCCTGTTCCTGTGTATGTGACTTTATTCGGAAATAGAGTCTTTGCAGATATACTCAAGTTAATATAGTCATTAATGGCCCTAATCCAATATGATTTGGAATCCTTATAAGAGTAGAAGACAAACACACACAGGGAGAAGATGGCCATGTGATGATAAAGGCAGAGATTGGAGTGATGTAACTACAAGACAAGGAACATCAGGATTGCCAGCAGATGCCAGAAACTAAAAGAATCAAGAAAATATTCTCTCCAAGAGCCTTTGAGAGGACATGGCCCTACCACCACCTCAATTTCAGACTTCTGGCCTCCAGAACTGAGAGAGAATAAATTTCTCTTGTTTTAAGACACCAAAGTTGTGGTAATTTGTTATGGCAGACCTAGGAAACTAATACACCTTCCAAAAAAAATTACAAAAAATATTTAGATGAAATTGTGTTTTCTAGAGAATAATTTAGTAGTTTTGCTTTAAGAGTCTTGGCAGGCTCTGGATTCAGCTCAGAAGGGGCCATGGCTGAACTTCAACAAAAAAGGGCAAAGATAGTGGAGATAGTCTATCTAGGAAGGAATAATAGTGGTCAGAAGCAACAACTTCCTGATGATAAATAAGCAAGTTTAGTGCTTTTCTGTTGAAGTTATTTCCTTGTGCTTTTAAGTTTTTCCCCACTGAGTCTCAGGAATTGTCTGAGGGACTGGCTGGTTGGCTCTGTTGCTTAGAGCACAGCCTTGTAACAGGTTGTTTCCTGGGGCCCTTGGCTCTCCTCCTCAAGGCTGCTTTTCCTCTGGGCAGCATTCTAAGAGGACGAAAGTGGATGCTGCAAGGTCTCTAGAGGCCTAGCCTCAAAAGTTGCCCAGTGTCACTCCCATCGTATTCTATTGTTCAAAGCAAGTCGTAAGTCCAACCTGGATTAATGGCATGGAGGAATAAGACTCTTAATTCCTGACGGGAGTAGTGGCAAAGAAACATTAAAAAGGGATGTACACACTGGGATACAAAAAAATTTATGGCCATATTTTGCAACATATTTATTTCTTCAGCCTCCCTCCCTTCTGACTCCTATAAGTATTTTCTACTCTTAAAGAATATAAATAACCACTTCTGTATGACATCTTCAGATACATGACCTAAAGAAGTCTGTGTCCTTTTTTATCTTTGGATGAGGAAAGAAATGCAGAGATGAATTAAGTTTTTCCTGTCCCGCTTCCTGCAGGCTCCTTGGGTTCTCACACACCGCTGGGCTTTTCCCTCACCACAGCTCTGAGCTGTCACTCTCCAGATATGTGTGTGTCTCCGCCACTTGTCTGTGAGCTCCATGAGGGCAGGCTGTCTTAGTCACTGTCTCCACTGGTAGAAACTTGATACAGAATAGGTGTGTAGGTAGGAAATACATGTTGAATAAAGGGATACATGAATTTATGTCTTGCTAAGTCAAATCTCTCAAGTCTCTGTTTTTTTTTTTTGTTTTTTTTTTTTATTCCTTTTTGTCTTTTTTACTGACCGGTAACGGGATCGCAACCCTTGGTGTTGCGCCCGCACCGCGCTCAGCCAGTGAGTGGGAACCGGTCTCCACATGGGATCCGAACCCTCGGCGGGAGCACCGCCACGCTCCCAAGCGGTGCACTCTCCAGTGCACCACTGGGCCGGCCCTCAAGTCTCTGTTTTGTTCTCTTCAGAAACATGGAAAGATTACCCAGGCCAGTGGATGGTTTTCCAGTCCTAGTTCTGCACACTTACTTACATGTTTTCCTGAGGTCTCACTTACCATACTATGATCTCTGTGAAGACAGGGATAAGATGAGATTGTACCCTCTGTCCTAAAATCCATATAGAAATTGGCATAGGGGCATGCTTAAATGAGTGTATGTTGAAAACTGAATGAATGAATGTGTTTGAGGCAGGGATCTCTCCTTGGTTTCCACAGCCACATGAACTCACTGATTACTTTAGTTTGCCTTTACCTCAGGAAGTGCTTGCTCTGTAATTCCTGCCCACCCTCTGTCAGAGTGGGAGTTTTTTGAGGTATAGGGAGTGGATGCATCTCAGCAGAGAGCACAGAAACTGACACAGGGTAGACATTAATAAGTGTTTGATGAAAGGATGATTATTTCTCTTACCAGACAGTGACATGACTCCTTCAGGGAAGAGAGTCTCTACTCAAATTCACCTCTGGAGTTCTAACAGAACGTCTGTATTAACACTTCTCCAGACTGTCTCTACAGCCCCACAAGTAAGGAGAGTTTGGGGTTGAAGAATCAGTCTGTTCTTCAGTATCTCATCACCACTCCAGTACAATGACTATCTGACTCAGACATGAAGAATGTACACAAAGTGATGCTCAAACATTATAAAGGTGCTCAGTTCTTATTTTTTCTCATTTCTATTCACACAGACCTCCTGCCCCACCTCCCACCACAAGTAACTGATGGTTTCATCAATCCTGCTCGAACCCTGGTTTCCCCAGAGTCCAGGCTAGAGTAAAGTCTATAGGACACTAGAACAGCAGGATGGAGACTCCATATAGTTCAAGCATCTATGTGATATCCCTGGGTAGTGGTGTCTAGATATGTAGTTAAGTGGACTATGTTTCTGTTTCTTTGCTGAGATTCCCCTCATCTGCCAATTCATTATACACATATTTTCCTTTAAATCATTAAACTTATTTATAATGGCTGTTTTAAAAATTGTTGTCTGCTAATTGCAACACTTGAGTATTGTGGGGTTTGTTTCAACAGACGTTTTTTCTCCTTGAGTGTGGGGCACATTTTCCTGTTTCTCCACATGCATAGGGATTTAAAAAAAAAAATTAGAGACTATATATTATGAATGGTATGTTGGAGAGGTTCAGGATTCTGTTATTTTCCTCTCAAGAAGGAAGCAGTTCTAGCAGTTAAGTTGGCTGAACACAAATTCCAGACCATGTCTGCCCCTAGCAGTAGCTGAAATCTGCACTGTTTTTACAGCATCCAGCCATTGCTTTTTCTCTAGGCTCCAAGGGGTCTCTCCTATGCATGTGTAGTAGTTACCAGCCAAAGATTTGTCTGGCCATTAAATGCAAATTTTGAGACTCAGCCCCTACTGCAGCTCCTTCCTGTCCAGATTTCCTCCTAATTTTTTGGCTACTTTGCCATACCCAAATTCTGTCATTTGATGCTTTGAACTACATATAGTTATACGGACAAAAGAAAAAATGGAATTCCAAAAAATAATCAATTAAATAAGGAGAAGGCAGAAAAGAAAGAAGAGAAATAAAACACATATGGGGAAAACATAAATAGCAAAATGGAAGATCTAAATCTAACCATATCTATATTTATACTGAATATATATAAACACTAAACACTCCAATTAAAAGCCAGAGATTGCCAGATAAAAAAGTAAAACCTAAGTACATGCTATCAAGAAAAGATGCACTTTAATAGCAAGCTAACTGTCCAACCTAGGCAACTGGTTAAGTTACAATCACAGCCTTGAAAAATCTGGTCTCGTTTTAATTTCTTGACCAAAACCCTCTCTAGCGCCCTTAATATCACCTAGTACTTTTACTATACTTCTATAGTTCACCTATTTTTCCATTCTCTTGGATGCTATTTGCCACCCCTTCCTCAAACTTTCAAAACATTCTTTCTCATCCTTATTTTCAGCAAGAGACCGTGTTTCCTACATTTTTGTAGAAAATCAAAGCAACCTGGGCTGGCCCTGTGGCTCACTCGGGAGAGTGCGGTGCTGATAGCGCCGAGGCAGTGGGTTTGGATCCTATATAGGGACCGCCGGTTTGCTCACTGGTTGAGGGTGGTGCATACGACACCAAGTCAAGGGTTAAGATCCTCTTACTGGTGGAAAAAAAAAAAATCAAAGCAACCTGCAATCTGAAGAGAAATTCCAACTCTTACCTTCTCTACCCACTTAGCAGCACCTCCAACTACATACTCTACCTAGTCATCAGTTTCCATAAATAAACCACTTGTGCTCCTACCCACCACCAATCCCTTTCCTTAGGCACAGACTCCATCTTTACTATCTACTCTGGAACACTGTCCCCACTCCCATTCATCGTCAACTTTTTGCTCTCTATTGAATCATTCCCATCAGCATGTACACATACCATTATTTCTCCTATCTGAAAAAACTTTAACACCACTTTCTTCACCACCCCATTTCTTTGCTGCAAAACTCGATGAAAGTTTATTTTTCTGAAGCCAAAGAGTCACTTCTTATGAAGGTCACCAGTGACACCACTAAACCCAGTGTTCAAGTCTCAGGCATCATCTGGTCCACAGCCAGCACTTGACACAGTCGATCAATCTATTCTCCTTATTATCTATTTTTTACTTGGCTTCCAGAATGTCACTCTCTTTGTTTTCCCCTTATCTCGTTGGTTCCTTCTCCATTTCCTTTGCTTGTTCTTACTCTTCTTCCTAACTTCAATGTTGGAGTGCTTCGGGCTCAGTTATTACTTAGGAGTCCATTTCTCCATCTCCCTCACTCCCTTGGTATCATCCAGTCTCATGGTTCCAAATACCATCTATAACAGAGATTTGTAACTTAGAGTCCATGGAGCCCCAAGAAGTCAAAGGATAAAACTAAGGGCAGCCATGAACTTGGATGGGAAAAATTACATCTTTATTTTCACTCACTCTGAAATGTAGTGGTTAATCATTGTAGTCAATGATCATTATTCTGAGAAGTGGTCCAATGGGTTCATCAGACTACCAAAGGGTTTCATGGCACAAAATGACCGAGAACCCTTGATCTGTGTGGTGACAACTCCCAAATTTATGCAAGAAACAAGACTTCTAAACTTGATTTGTATATTGTACTGACTACTGGACATCTAGGAAGCGTAATAGGCATCTCAAGCTTAGTATCTCCAAAACAAAATTTTTGACCAAATAAGCTCCAACCACAGTCTCCCCATCTCAGCTAAAGGCAACTGAATCCTTCTAATTGCTCAGAGTGTAAAAATCCTGGAGTCACTTGTTCTCTCAAATATGACATTCAATCCATCAGCAAATTTTGTTGGGTCTGTCTACCTTCCCAACATAACAGAATCTGGTCACTGTTCACTCCTCCACTGAGCCATCATCATCTCTCCTCCAGATTACAATAGCTTCTTATGGGTCTCCCCTCTCTTACTTTGCCCCCTACAACCTATTTTTAATAAAATATCCAAAGTTATCATCTTTAAATGTAAGTCAGACAGCTCATTCTTCTACTGAAAACCTGCAATAACTCATTTCACTTAGAATGAAAGCCGCAGTAAGTCCCAGCAATGGTCTATAAGCTGCTACTCCAACACCAACTCTGGCAAGCTTGTTACTTCTTTAACTCCATCACTATTACTTTTTCCCTTGCTCATTCAGTCCCAGGTCATAGTGGCTTCCTCACTGTTCCTCAAATACAACAGAAAACTCCTGCCTTAATATGTATTCCAGACAAATTCAGCATTAATATAATAATTTATTAATTTAACATAATAATTAACATATTCAACATAATAAAATATTAATTATATACTTATATAATAATTTATTATGCCTATTTCCTTCATTTGAATAGAAGCTAGGTTTCACAAGGTCAAGGAATTATAAAAATTTACTGTTTTTTTTTTTTTAAAGATGACCGGTAAGGGGATCTCAACCCTTGGCTTGGTGTTGTCAGCACCACGCTCTCCGAAGTGAGCAAACCAGCCATCCCTATATAGGACCCGAACCCGTGGCCTTGGTGTTATCAGCACCGCACTCTACCGAGTGAGCCACGGGCCGGCCCAAAAATTTACTGTTTTAAAGAGATATCATTGTCTATTTGAAGGCTCAGAGAATTTTTCTCCTGACATTTCTGACACCAAACATGTACGAGTTTTTCCAATTTTTTCAATATCAACTGGGTGTCCTACAATTCAATTCTGACACTATCCGGAGTTAGTGCAGACCACACAGGTACCCCAAGACTGTTCCCACTTCAGACACCAGTCACAAATGGGGTGTCCAGGCTACTCACATTCCTGTACAGCCAACTACAAATCTGGGGGTTCTCATGAACCCTCTTCAGGTTTGATAATTCACTAGAACAACTCACAGAACTCAGGAAAGTGCTTTACTTACTTTACTATTACCGGTTTACTAAAAAGGACACAACTCGGGAACAGCCAAATGGAAGAGATGTATAGAGTAAGGTGTGGGGGTGGGAGGTGTGTAGAGTTTCCATACCTTTTCAGGGCATACCACCGCCGAGCACCTATATGTGGTCACCAACCACAAAGCAACTCTCCAAACCCCATTATTTAGGGGTTTTGTGGAGGTTTACAGTAAGGTGTGGGGGTGGGAGGTGTGTAGAGTTTCCATACCTTTTCAGGGCATACCACCGCCCAGCACCTATATGTGGTCACCAACCACAAAGCAACTCTCCAAACCCCATTATTTAGGGGTTTTGTGGAGGTTTAGTTATGTAGGCATGACTGATTGAATCATTTGCCATTAGTGATTAACTCAATCTCTGTTCCCTCTCCCCTCTCCAGGAGGTTGGGGATTGTGGCTGAAAGTTCCAAGCCTCTAATGAAGGCTTAGTCTTTCTGGTGACAAGCCCCCAACCTGAAGCTTTCTAGGGGCCCACCAAGTCACCTCATTATAACAAAAGATGCTCCTATTACTCTTATCACTCCGGAGATTCCAAGGATTTTAGGAGCTCTGTTCCAGGAACCAGGGACAAAGAGAAAGTATCTTTTTTATTATACCACAAAGCCTTTTTCTACTTTGAGGATGAAATGATTCTCACTTGGTATTTACTCCTTTTGCTACCCTGTGACCCATAACATTGCAGGAGAAATGGAGGGATTTTTTTCTTCTCCTTGCAGAAAACAATAGGTATGAGTAGATCTTGGTGACAGGAGGAAATAACCACTTAGTCATTTTTCTTAGCTGTCAGAGAAACACCTTTCACTTTCTTTTTCTGTCTTCCTCTAAATCCCTGAGGAAAACAGAACCTTACACACGATCCTAGTCACATCCAATTCTGAGCTGGTTGTCCAATGCCCACATGTTGGAAGCCCTTCCTACCTCAGACATCTGCAGATGAGCATTTCTCCAAAATCAGCTGTGTCTGGAACTCAGATATGAGGTCATATATTCAGGTTTTCATAAAGAAACTGAATTCCGTTTACATGACAACTATGTATTTATCTATTCTAAGGAGGTATGTTGGTCCAGGAACCAGGAACTCTAGATTCTTATGTGTTCTCCCTCACAAGCCCCAAAACTTTACATGTTCAACCTCTATAAAATTTCATCATTCGTAAGGATGCAGCAGAAATGTACTGAGGTTTGGGACAAACTTAGCAGGAACAGACCACTGAATAATACGTCCAGCGTCATATGGATACTGTCAAAGCCAGAATTTGAACCCAAGCAGTCTGACACCAGAAGTGATGATCTTATTATTCACCTCTGACCCCCAATCCTGCTTTCCTGCCTCCTTGAGAAGCCAACCCCACTGTTAGGACAGTGTCCTGTCATGGGAAGAGCTCATGATTTTAGCTGGAAAAACTGCTTAACCCTCTGAGCCTCAATGTTCTTATCTAGACAAATTAAGTGACAAAATGTTTGACTAAGCTGTTTAGAACTGTGGAAATCTGAGTCACTACAATTCATACTGTACGGGCAACAACTCCTTTTTCTCCACACCTGAGTTCAGCTTCCATCAGGGTCAGAAACCTGCAACTTCTGTCTCAGGCCAAATACTGGAAGACCCTCAGAAAAAGCAGCCTCCCCCAAAGTAGATACTCCAGGCTAATTTCTAGAATCCAGGGAGACTGTTTTGACCTTGATAGACCCATCTTATCAGAGAAGGAGATGGTAAGGCTAAAACCAAGCTTCACAAAGACTATTTTGGAGAGTTTTATATATTATACATCATATTTATTATATAACACTCCTCCAAGTTCAACAATTCCGCTGTTACCATTAAGTGTAAAGAAAGGCATGCAATCAAGAAAGTCAGGAAAAATGTTTCATTTTAACTCACTGAGGACATGTTGTCTTCAAAGTACCAAAAAATCTACTTTTCCTACCATGAGGAAAAAAATAGAGAAAGTTATGAAAGAGCTATTATTACCCTTGGCCACCCCAAGCACCAGCCCATATAGTTCCAAAGGGAAATTCTACCAAACCTTAGATAATTCCAATGGATTTTAAAATGTCCCAGAACTAAGAAAAGAAGGAATCTTCCAAATTATTTATATGATGAAATGATAACATCAATATCTAAAAGTGACAAATACTGCAAAAGAAAATGATACAGCAATCTCACTTATAAACATGAATGCAAACATCCTTAAAAAAAAGAGATCCAATAGTACATTAAAAAAAAATAATACCCATTAGTAAACCTGAAGAATACAAAGATCATGCATTGCCAGTAACTCTAAATATAATTCGTCATGGTGGTGAATATACAATAACCCTAGGATCATCTTCACAGATTCTGAAAAGGTCCTTGACAAAATTCAACAACCATTGCTGATAAAACACACACACAAAAAGGTAATAATGTAAATAATTTCTACAAAATCAGGAACAGGACAAGGATGTTTTACTATCATCCACGACTATTTTTCATTAGACAGAAGGTACTAGCCAAGGAATTAATAAAGAGAAAGAAGTCAGAAGTATTCAAAATCATAAAAGAGGCAAATTATCACTATTTGCATATGACTAATTCCTCAACTTACAACTTACGAGAACCATTTGAAAAACTACTATAAACAGTAAGAGAAAATTCAGTACATAAATAGGCTATCAAATAAATATGCAGAAATCAATTATTTTCAAGTACACAGGCAAGCTTTTAGAAAATATAATGGAAATATCCTCATTTACCATAGAAAAGACATATCTAGTCATTTATTCCTAGACCTGTGAAAGACTTACTTTAGGGACATTAATTTAAAGACAAACATTAATACTCTCTAGAAAGACACAAAGGATTAAATCAGTTCTATCCTAAGGTTTATTATAAGATCTTGTAACTACATGGAAAAAATGACTGTTAGAAACAACTTCATTCTGTCCAAATCAATAATCCTTGGTAAAAGTATGACATGTTTCTTTAAATAAATCCTTACATATTCTGAATTTCATCTACAAGTGGGTTTTGAACAAATAGATAATGTAAATACAGAACCAAGATGAGCAGGTGATGACACACTTGGAATGATAAATTATCAGACATGTGACTCTCTTAAATATGAAAGTGATAACTTTCAACAAGTATTGATAGTCAACTCTGTACCCCACAAACACATATAATCAATTATGTTTCAATTTTTTTTAAAGTGATAACTTTCAGAGCCTGAGAAAGTGGGTGATAGAAAACTTGATATGTTCTCTTTTCTTCTTTTAGCCATTACATAATTCGTATAACTTCGTATAATGTATGCTATACGAAGTTATTACGCTCGGCGGGAGCGCCACCGCGCTCCCAAGCGGCGCACTGTAGCAGTGTGCCACCGGGCCGGCCCAGGAAGTCTTTTTAAAAAATGGAAAACTACATCATTTGGATAGGAAGACTCAGTATGTTAAAGATTGTTGTCTCTAAGTTAGTTAAGTATATTATGACTCTAATGAAAAGTTTTTGTTTGAAATAAGATAAGCTGACTTTGAGGTTAATGTAGTAATATAATGAACAAAATAACAAGAAACACTCTGAAAAAGAAGTATAATGGGGGGTTTTAGCATTACCAGATTTAGAACTAATTAGAAACTCTAAATCACAGTTTTGTATACAAAAAGGCATCTTAAAATAAAGTCAGTGGGTAAAAGATGGACTACTTAGTAATTGGTGTTAGGGCAGCCAAATAGCCATTTAAAAAAAAAATTGGATCCTTACCTCATACTATACCTTGGGATAAATTCCAAATAGTTTAAAATTTAAATATGAACAATGAAACCACACACACACACACACACACAACCTTGGGATTCAAAATCCTGCAGGTTTAAAGGAAAACAGGAAACAAAAACAAAAATCTCCAGGCCCAAAAGGCTTTCAGAAAAGCCAAAGACATATGACAAACTTGGAAAAAAATAATCGTAATTCACATCACAAGCTATTATCATACCTCATATCACTAATACATAAAGAGCTACTAGAGCCAATAAAGAAAGGACAAAATTATTAAGGAGAGAAATGGGATAAAGGATATGGATAGATAGTTAATGGAAATGAGAATACATATGACTATTAAATGAAAAGATATTTAACTTCACTCATAATAAGGAAAAGCAAATTAAAACTGATAGGCTGGCCAGTTTAGCTCAGTTGGTTAAACCCCGGTGTTGTAACACCAAGGTCAAGGGTTCGGATCCCCTAACTGGTCAGCCACAAAGAAAAAAAAAAAAAGAGGAAAAACACAAATCCTGATAAACCACTTTTTCAACTACATTTGATGGTTTAGCCTGTTGGCTAGGCTGTAAAGAAATATCCATGTTCAGCAATTGCGGGTGGGAGTGTCAAGTGGTACAACATGCATAGAAAGCAACTTAGCAATATCTATAAAATTTCGAATGAGTACATTTGGCCAAAATTCTTGCTTTTGGGAATTAATCCTACCATATAAAGCAGCGAATATAAGAAGCTACAGATTATAAGGTCCAACATTAGTTTTATGAAAACCTAAGGAAGAAATGCTGTATGACACCATCAAATGTAAGAAGTACCCCAATTTCAGAAATATTAAAATATGAAAAGTGCATTTAGAATTGAAACAATACTGTATCTGTGCACATGCCACATGGTATGCATACAAGATGAATTACTACAGCAATTTTTTGCCAACAGAAAAAGATGGGAAAACACCTAAATGCCCATCAATATGTTCCTGGTTAAGTAAATTACAACATAACCACAAAATGGAATAAAATGCAACTCAAAAATGATAAAATATAGTTTGGAAGGATCTTCAAGACGTGTTCTTAATGAAAAAGCAATGTATAAACCAATAAATATAACGTGCCAACTTTTGTGAAGAAATTAATAAAGTAAAACCCAGAATTTTATTTGCTTGTGGGAAACCAGGACAGAAGAGGGACTCTGGCTACCATTAGAGGTTGTGGTAGATACTCAGTGGAGGGAGACAAGGATGTTAGATTTTTCACCGTATATTTCATATATTTTTGGTTTGTGAATAGATTATTTGCCAAAACCCCACAAAAATCAAAAACTGAATGAAAGAAAAAAATCCAGAAATTTGACATTTTCGAAAAGATGATTTATCATGTAATACATACAATATTTACTATGCTTGGCATTTGAAATGCCTCAGAAAACACAAAATCTTACATTAACAAGTTCTGTTGAATCTCACACGAACAGAGCACATATTCTGACAATTTCACGTTCTCGCCATACCCCTCTAGTCCTAATAACTCAGCAGTAACTCTTTATTCTTATCTTTGCTATTTGATAATTTTCTTCATCGTCATGGACTCTTTTATTGGCGATTTTTCTTCATCAAGTCTCAATTTTACTTTTTTTTTTTTACATCCTTCACTTTTTTTTCTTTTTTTTTGGTGGCTGGCCAGTACTGGGATCCAAACCTTTGACCTTGGTTGTGACAACACAGCGCTCTAACCAACTGAGCTAACCGGCCTGCCCTCCTTTACGTTTTAACGAAGTAATGTTGAGACATTTTCCATATGCAAGGAAAAGAATCTGGATCAATCACGAACACAAAGAATGTTAGAGGAGTCTTATAATGCTTTTGATATTTTTTCTATTTCTTATGTGATGCTTTTTCATCATGTTTTCTTTTTTTCCAACTGTGCACACTGCCTTATTCTCAATATACTTTGACTTTTTAAAATCAAGTTATAGGATTGTTATGACTGTCTTGAATGCAGAGGTTCTCTTGAAGTAGTTTCATCACTTAACTATTCTCTATTGATAAACTTATCACAACCAAGTTCTTCTGTCAGAGGATTGATAACTTCGGATGCAGTCAGAGCTATAGTAAATGTTAAGACATCAAAATCTATCCTCTGAGGATTACGCAGATATTCGGCATCAAACGCTGCTTCCCTTGCTCTGCATGCTTCCACAAATCGCCTGCGGCGTTCTTCAAGCTCCTGTATTCTGCCTGGGGCAATCGGGTAATTTTCCAGATAGTGACGGAGGAACTGCTGGTAATTAATTCCTAAAACGCTAAGTGGGTGACGGAGGCGGAGATAGGGCAACGCAGCCAAGCCTGCGGCGTTGCCGGACCTGGATCTGGGCCTACCCTCAGGCCCCTCTTCATCCAATGGTTCCCCTAACAACCGGGCGACCTCTGCCATCCGGGCTTCCCTGGATGCCGCCGCCGGGCTTTCTCTGGCCGCCGGGCCTCCCCTGGCCGCCGCCGCTGCCGGGCCTTCCCTAGCTGCAGCGCCTCCCCTGGCTGCTGCCGCTGCCGGGCCTTCCCTGGCTGCCGAGCTTCCCCCGGCTGCTGGACCTTCCCGGGCCGCCGCCGCTGCGCCTCTCCTGGCCTCCGCCATCAGGCCTTCACTGGCCTCCTCAGGCTGCGCCGGGGCCGGCTCCCACCTCTCGTCGCCTACCTCCGCCTGCAGGACGTCTCTGTCGCCATTCGCCGCGCCCGTCTGCGGGACACTGCTGTCTGCGGGCAGCTCGGACATCTCGCACCGCGATGTCAGCTCCGCTGCTCTCAGAAAAACTGGAATAACGGGACAGCGCGATTACTGGGCTGCATGCAAGTGCGCGTGCGTGAGCGCTAGGCGCATGCGTAAACGCCGTGTGCATAACAGCGGGAGCGAGTGTGTAGTCAACGGCTCACCTAAGAGCACTGCGCATGCGTCATCTCCTGGCGCCCGCGATCCTCTAGATGCCACCTAGCGTCCAGAAGCGCCAACGCATCTGAAACAGTAGAACGTCAAAATATTTTACATATCAACCAGTTTATAAGGAGAGTCTTACAAGATAGCTTCCTTTAGGCGTCCCCAAGATTCCATCCTTGGATGGTTCTCTCTAAATTCCTTATTTTCCAGTGATTACAATGCCATCTCTATTATATACCAAGATATTCTAGATTCATGATCTACTTTGTGGTTCTTTATTTATTTTATTTTATTTTTCCTGACTGGTAAGGGGATCACAACCCTCGGCACGGTGTTGTCTGCACCACGCTCAGCCAGTGAGCGCACTGGCCATCCCTATATAGGATCCGAACCCGCGGCCTCGGCGCTACCAGCACTGCAATCTCCCGAGTGAGCCACAGGGCCAGGCCTGTGGTTCTTTATTCTTTTCCATTCATTCAGTTGTCTATCTTCACCTATACCTATTTTCTTAGCTGTTAAAGTTTTATAATAATACTTGTTCTTGTTAGGTTTCAAATTGCTTTGGCTACTCTTGAACATTTTTTTTTTTTTGGAAATCTTATTTGTGCAATATAACACATATGCAGAATAGTGTACAAAATATAAATATGCAGTGGAATGATTTATCACAATGTGAACATCCATGTAACCACCACTCAGGTCAAGAAATTGAATATTTCCAGTATTCCAGACAGAGTCTCCACATTCCTATTACTATCCTCTCCTTTCTCCCCAGAGGTAACTACTATCTAGACATTTATGGCAATAATTTCCTTGCTTTTCTTTTTGTTTTACCACCTAAGGGTTCATTCTTAATACTGTTATTTAGTTTTGTCTACAAGATATACTCTTGTATCTGGTTTCTTTCATATAACATTATTTTTATGAGATTGACCCAAGTTTTTCATCGTGGTTATAAACGCAGTAGTTCCTTTTCTTGATAGTTACATACTCATTACCATTATTATTATTTTTTTTTTTTTCCTTTTTGTCTTTTTTCGTGTCCGGCAACGGATCACAACCCTCAGTGTCGCGCCCGTACCGGACTGGGACCGGCAACGGGATCACAACCCTGGTGTTGTTCCCACACCTCGCTCAGCCAGTGAGCGGGAACGGTCTGTATGTGGGATCCGAACCCTCGGCGGGAGCGCCACCGCGCTCCCAAGCGGCGCGCTGTAGCAGTGCACCACCGGGCCAGCCCCCATTACCATTACTTTTAACGAGTGCCGTAATATTACAGTACGAATCTTAAGTATTGGCTCTCCAATTACTTTCTCTTTATTCTAATTTATGTGAAAACATCATATAAGGAAATTCCATCTTTGATTTTTTTTTTTTTTTTTAAAAGATGACCGGTAAGGGGATCTTAACCCTTGACTTGGTGTTGTCAGCACCACGCTCAGCCAGTGAGCGAACCGGCCATCCCTATATGGGATCCGAACCCGTGGCCTTGGTGTTATCAGCACCACACTCTCCCGAGTGAGCCACGGGCCAGCCCGTCCATCTTTGATTTTGCTGGTAGTGGTTCTCATCATGATGCCATGATTCATGAGCATTGGCAAATAACTTTAGTGAGTCATTGTTCACTGCCCTGTCAGGAGTAGCTATGCTGATGCATTAAGTTCTCACCCTGCATTTTAATTTTCCTGGCCCAAGCACAAAATTTACAAAACACATCTGGTCTACTTGCTGCTTCAAACACAGCTTCCCACCAACATCTCTACAGTGACTAAGTGTGTGGCTCCTTTAAGGCAGCTCTCAGGCTAGGCTGGAGACAGAAGATCTATTGTTCCCACCCTCGGGCTGCCTGGAGAATCACAGATATTTGACAAAGGAATTCCCAGACTTAGGTAATAATATATATTATATTATATTAGAGGAGGAATTAGAAATTGTGATAACTTGCTATAAGCCTTGGAAGCAGATACAATCCACCCTTCTGAAACTAAAAGTCACCTTACTGTAGAAGCTGACAAGCCCTTCTATTTTCTGGGAATATAAATGGCTCTAAATAAAATTTTGGTTTATTACATAGAAATGATAAAAATTGTTCTAGGAAAATGAAGTGAACTAAAATGAGAAACTGAAAATAGAGGAAGGCAGAAAAACTTGATGATAATGTGGAGGGATAAAAACAAAAATATGAGATAAATTCCAGGTTAGCTATGGCTCCCCAGACTTTTCCTGCAGTGGCTACAGCATCTTTGTCTGTGACTCACTGCCAGTATTTCAGATCATTTGAGGATATTTCAACTATGCTGCAGACTAAACAATTAAGGGAGCTGGTTTCATGGGCACCACATCTCTTAAAATCATTATAGGAAGAAAAAAATAGAGAGGAGAACTTAAAGCCATGGTTATACAATCAACATTTTAAAAGAGGTGGTGAAGAGTTTATGAGGAAGGGGTCAGATCTGCTTTTAGAAAAGGCTGCAAATCCAGTAATAAAGAGCACTGTAGAAAATTGGTCCTTACTGCAAACATAGATTTCCTTTAAAAAATTAATTTCCATGTTGACCTCAGAATTAAAATCAGCACTTTTATGGATGTGGATGAAACCACAATTAGGGAAATAATGATATCATTTCTGCATCATTGTTACCCCTGATTTTCCTAAGCCTTAAGTGTAATAAGGCTTGTCAGCTTCTACAGTAAGGTGACTTTAATCTCAGAAGGCAGGATTGTATCTGCTTCCAAGGCTAATAGTAAGTTATCACAATTTCTAATTCCCAAGGGTCCGGCCCGTGGCTCACTTGGGAGAGTGTGGTGCTGATAACACCAACGCCACGGGTTCGGATCCTATATAGGGATGGCCAGTTGGCTCACCTTGGAGAGTGTGGTGCTGACAACACCAAGTCAAGGGTTGGGATCCCCTTACCAGGCATCTTTAAAAAAAAAAAAAACACAATTTCTAATTCCTACTCTAATATAATATATGTTATTACTGAGTAGATGGAGCTGAGACGACTTATTGGTAGAGACAGGTGCTTCTCTCCTCTATGCTTTGACCAGGAGATTTTCCAGATTTGTGTATTTCATCTGAGATATTTAATATTGTTGAGATTTCTATTCATGGTATTACCAATCTTATCTCTTCCCAAGGTTGTTACTGTGCTATAATAATTGCAAAACTGGCCCCAATTCTGCACCTTCCCTGTGTCTACACATTTTATAATGAATTTGCAGTTCCTCTCATCAAGGGGTAGATTCTCTTTTTCCACCCCTTGAATCTGATCTGACCTATGACTTGCTCTGACCAATAAAATGTGGCAGAAATGATGTGCAAAAGTCTTGAGACCAGTCCTCAAGAGGAATTTTATGCTTCTACTTTCTCTCCATCTCCTGTCTCCATTATGAGAATGAGTCTGAATCAGCTTGCTGGAGGGTGGAAGACCACATGGAGCTGACGAAAGAGGTCTCGGACAAGGCATTCAGATTGGTCATTCTCCAGCTGACTTACCAACTGACTCTTAGACTTACTGGTTAAATAAATGCTTATTGCTTTGTACCACAGTGTTTGATATGATTTGTTATGCAACATTATTGTGGCAGTAGATAACTGTTCCAGAAATTGGTACCAGGAGTTGGATTGGTACCTTGACCCAAGGCTACTGCCACATATTTTAGGATTTTTTTGCCCTAACAAAATCCTAAAATATGTGGCAGTAGCCTTGGGTCAAGGTAATGGATGGAAGGTAGAAAGCTGAAAAGCAAACTGTTGGCAAAGACTGGAAAATAGTGAGGAAATTGTTACTGGAGGCAGAAACAATGGTGGCCCATGTTATGATCTAGTGAAATAACTAGTAAACTATTGCGAATGGTTACTTAGAAGATAGAAAATATTTCTAATGAACTATTTTATTTGGATAAGAAGACCTTGAGGCATAATGCTAGTTACTCATTGCTGAACATAATAAGGCATAGCAACAGCAGGTTGAACTGAAGAAGGAGTTGGCTAATTTTCCAGAATAATTCAGAGGATTATGACTTGCTAGGTTAGAAAAGAAAACTTTTTCTCACATCCAGTCTCTCCATCCAGAAAAGGTTATCGAAGTGAAAAAGGCTGCAAATACCAATCAAATTAAAGGTGTGACTTTGTTATGATCTCTTGAAAATATGATGGGAGAGCACAGAAGAGCCTCCCAACTAGACAAAAGGGTTTCCTGGAAGCTTAAGGGCACCGTCCCTCAGAAGCCTGATCTTAAAATAGCAGGAAGTCAGTCTAGAGAGAGAGGTATGTCTTGAAAACAACAGTGTAGTTTCCGGAGTTTGGAGGGAATTATAGTCAGATACATAGTAAGCTTAAAAAGTTTAAGGGAAACTGTGTAGGCAAAGGGACTGCCAGCAAGGACTAAGAGAAACCAAGACCATTCAAGTTGCAAAAAGGCCTCTAGGATCCCAAATTTCTGATGCTCAGTCCCTTTACATTAGGCTGAACCCAGGTGAACCTATATAAAGACTGCCTCAATATCATTTGTACTCAGAGCAAAGTATCTATTCCATAACTTAAGGGCAACATTGCCTTCATTTCCAGTTGTTCAAAACTCAGCCACAGTATTTTTAAAATCCTCGGCTGAATATTATAGTGTCAAAGATTTATGGGTTAAACTTTTATGTATTTCAAGACTTGGTGGCATGGCTTATAATTAAAAATGCTGATGGGAACCTCCTTTTACTATGGACAAAGAGACTGTTGAAATGATGAATTCCCATGATAACCTCTAAATTAAAAGCAGCGTTTTATGGCTTCTGCACCAGGTTTATCAAACTGGTCAAAATCATCATCTGTGAGGAAGAGTCCATTAAAGTCAGTTTTACTAAATTAAAACAGACAGACACACAATACAAATAATTCAAATACAAAACAACTTGTTTAAGGATTCCTCACCTGACATTTTATAATACAAAAGTTCCACATACAACCATCATAAATGCTTTAGCCATTTTTAATAATTAAAAAATCTGTAAATACAAAACTCATTTCTTTTCTCTCTACAATATCATTCCTATTAACATCTTGGAAGTAGAGATGTTAGGGGGTGAACAAAACCAGTGCCATTTTGTGCCCCTCCTGCCTTGCTGACTCCTGCTTAACCTCATTCCTTTGTTTCATTGACCAGTTGTACATCAACCTTAGGGCAAGCTGTAAAAGGAACATTGGTTTCAGGGAGTGAGTGGTTACAGCAGGTGGTGTCAGTGTTCTGAGCGCTAACATCACAAGACCAAAGGTCCTGCTTCATGAATCACAAGACACCTGGTAAATGATGTTATCAACTTACTTTTCTTAAGATGTTTCCTTGAAGTTACTTTTAATAACAAGGGCTTTTGCTATATAGACATTGTCACCTCAGAGGGAGAATGCTCTGATCTGCTCTAGACACCTGATTCTTCACTGCGTGAGGCTTTCTTGAATGTAAATCACTCCCACTAATTACCTGTGATTACTGAACCTGACCTTTTCCTTCTTTGGTCTCAAAGTACCTTCTCAATTTATAGGGCATTATACTTTAACCCCCTCTTCGCACAAAAGAGCAGAGGTATTTTGTTTGGGCAGCCCTGGCAAGTTAATATGATTACAGATGAAGAAACTGAAGAATCTAAAGTGTCAAATTCAAATGGAACAAGATATCTGAGAAAGCCATCAGTCCCAGGAGTCTGTGATGCAGAAGACAAGATGAGTTTCAGGGCTGGTGAGTTTGAAAGAGCCCAGCTCATAGCCTCTCTCAAGAAGGCCTCCAGGACGCCAGCTCGCCAGCCTTCTAGACAGTGCCTGCCAACATGGTATGAGAAATGTCTGTGCTTGGGGCTGTCCCTATCTCTAGGCATCCTCTACACTTCTCTCAAGGAGAAATAAAACAGAATAAATGTTTCAATATGTATCTCTTACATTTCCTCACTGGGAAGTCCTTCCCAAGTTCTAATTTGAGTCCCTCTTTTTGTAGCACCATTCTGTCTTTCCATTGTGAATATTTGAGTGGTGGGTTGTGAGATTCATGCTTTATACATGTCGAAGAACATTACCTGCTCATTATTCCCTTAATTAATGTATTTGGCCATTTTAAAATAAAATAATCTTAGGCCAATTCATTTTTTCTTTTAGTGAAAGAAAAAAAAAATGCATTAACAGAACTTACGCTAAAAAGTTAAGTCATCCTAGTTAACAAAAGGAGTCTCAGGGCCGGCCCGGTGGCTCACTCGGGAGAGTGCGGTGCTGATAACACCAAGGCCCCG
>NW_007726204.1:359470-374263 GCF_000696425.1 Galeopterus variegatus
GTGCTGACAACACAAAGTCAAGGGTTAAGATCCCCTTACCGGTCATCTTTTAAAAAAAAAACAAAAAAACAAAAGGAGTCTCAGAATGATAGATGCAAAAAACGTAGAAATTCCCTTTCCCCTGCAACTGGAAGAGGAATAAATACTTAGCTCAAATAAGTTGATTTGAAAAGTGATGGATGGATCTTGGATGTGACCGGTGCCATTGTGCACACAATAAGCACAAAATAGCCGCTGGCCTTGTCTTCCACTCCAGCACCAAACCCCTCCCTGCTTCCCTTTATGAGAAGCCTCGTGACTTTTGCAAAACAGAAACCCTTTTGCTGCTGCAAGGGCGTAATTCTCCACCCTGGTTTCATAGCTTTGGCATTAGCATAATGCCCCTCCTCAATGGTATCAGCCAGCCCTTGGTGCCCTATATAAGCTCTCTCTCCCCCTCATCTGGTGCTATCCTCCACTTTGAGTGCAGCCCAGCAGATTCTTTTCCTTTAATAAAGCTTGATTGATACCTGGCGTCTCAGCTCACTTTCTTTCATTATGGTGCTGAAGACTGGGAAGGGTCCTGGCCGGACTGTTGGACAGTCTCCTCTCTTGGGTTGATTGGCCTGTGTCCACCCTTCCCAGACCTGCTGAACTGGGTACCTCCGGGACTCTCAGACTACTTTGCTCCCCATTATGGGCCACCTCAATTACCTCCATACACTCCAAATCCTTCACCAGCCCCTTCACCTTTTCTCTCTCTTTGTCCTCAGCCACCCAACCCCTCTCCTTCTCCCCCTTCATCAGGTAACAACCTCACCTCAGCTCCAGCTCCTTTATACCCCTCTCTGTGAAGTGGCTGAAATGGAAGGAATTATCTGGATACATATCCCCTTTTCTCTTTCCAATCTCTCCCAAATCAAAAAACGACTGGGATCCTTGCAGTCCAACCCAGACACATATCCATCCCCTGAAGACAGGGAGCAGGTCTGGACAACAGCCCAACAACAGGAAGATGAGCTACGTGCTCAAAATAATAGTTGGCCTACAGGAGCCATTGCTGCTCCTTGCACAGACCCAAATTGGGGCCACCAGGCTGGCCATGGGGATTGGGATCTCTGGGATAACATGATCACACGCTTGATTTATGGCCTCCAAAAGCCTACTAATTTGTAACTCACCTCTGTGAGGCTTTACATAAATACACCAGTATAGATCCAAACTCCCCTGCAGGCATGGCCCTTTTACACTACCTCCTTGATACAGCTTTCATGGTTTTTTTTTTTTTTTAAAAGATGACCGGTAAGGGGATCTTAACCCTTGACTTGGTGTTGTCAGCACCACGCTCAGCCACTGAGCGAACCGGCCATCCCTATGTGGTATCCGAACCAGGGGCCTTGGTGTTATTAGCACCGCACTCTACCGAGTGAGCCACGGGCCGGCCCTAGCTTTCATGGTTTTTAACAATAGAGAGAAAAAAAAAAAAAAGAAAGAAAGATCATCTCTACAAAAGAGATCAGGCCAAATACCAACTCTTGGCTAATGCCATCTGTGGTTCACACACTCCAAAGCTGGCTGCCTCTAGGGACAAGCCACACAGAAACTGCTTCAAATGTGGTCAACCTGGCCACTGGGCACAGGCCTGTTCTAACCCAGGCCCCCTTCTGGGCCCTGTCCTCACTGCAAACAGCCAGGTCACTGGGGGGATTGACTATTCCACTTGCCAGAGAGGGAGTGGCCCAGTCACCAACCCACAGCCTTTGGCTTCACGGCCATCCCTACCGGAGCTTCTCGGCAATGCCCAGGGCCTGAGGCCCCCACGGAGATCACCACATGTGAGCCCAGGGTAACTCGCCTCATAGCAGGTAAGCCGATCTCTTTTGTCATCGATACAGGGGCCACTTACTCTACCCTTCCTGAATATGCAGGACCAAGAGCCCCATCCTCTATCACAATAGTAGCGGTCACGGGATCAGGATAACACCCACGAATCACTCAACCCCTTTCCTGCACTCTACATCACACCCAATTCACACACAAGTTTTAATAATGCCTCAATGTCCAATCCCCTTACTGGGACAGGACACTCTTTTCAAAATCAAAGCATTTTGATTACCTAAAAAGCATTACCCTAAACACTTTTAACTCCAGCTGCAATACTCCTGTTACAGGCTGTCCCGGACCTTAGCCCTGAAACCCCTACCCTCCCCTTTCCCCTTGACAAAGTTAATCCTATAGTATGGGACACCTCCTCACCCTCCATTGCTACTCTTCACCCTCCCATCTTCGTGAGGCTGCAGGATCCTTCTTCTTTCCCTAATGTCCCACAATACCCCATTGCTAACAAATGCCTAATAGGCTTAAAACCCATCATACACATACTCCTTTCTTCTCATCTCTCATGGCCTACCCGCTCGCCTTTTAATACACCCATCCTTCCAGTTATAAAGCCTAATGGCTCATACCATTTAGTACAGGACTGATCCTGACACGTGCCATTCCCAACAACTCACCTGGACAGCACTGCCTCAGGGATTTTGGGATAGCCCCCACTTCTTTGAGGAAGCTCAAGACTTATCTGAACTTCCTCCAACCTCTAGCACTTTATTTATTTATTTTTATTTTATTTTTTTTTTTAAAAAGATGGCCGGTAAGGGGATCTTAACCCTTGACTTGGCGTTGTCAGCACCACGCTCAGCCAGTGAGCGAACCGGCCATCCCTATGTGGGATCCGAACCCGGGGCCTTGGTGTTATCAGCACCGCACTCTCCCGAGTGAGCCACGGGCCGGCCCCATATCTCATCCTTTTATCCTATACGTCACCAGAACCCAAGGACTGGTGGTCGGGATTTTGGGACAAGAGGCAGGAAATATTTTCTCCCCAGTTGCATACCTCCCTAAACAACTAGACACCACAGCTCGAGAATGGGTCCCCTGTTTATGGGCCTTAACAGCAGCTGCCCTTATAGCACAAAAAAGCTCTAAACTAACTTTTGGACAACAAACAGTCAAGACCTCCTCAGCCATAAAGCCAAGTCAATTCCCGCCCCTTCCCACCTACAACTGATTCACCTCACTTCCAATTGGAAATTCTCACTTCTCCTTTAAACCTCGCCCTCCCTTCAATCCAGCCACTCTCATCCCAAAATACTCATGATCCTTAGAACATAATTGCATGGAGGCTTTAGACCTCTTTCTCAATCCCTTTCCACACATCTCTTCACATCCCATTATGCGGCCCCCACATACACAGTTCATAGATGGGAGTGCCACCTCCATGCCAGCCCCATTTACTATGCCATAGTAAATCTAACACACCTCACCAAGCTGTCCATGGAACTTCACCTCTCTTGGACCCAACTTCTCCCTTTAGCACTCACTCGCCTACGAGCTGCCCCCCACAAGCCCATGGGCCTCAGCCCCTTTGAGCTTATGTACAGTAGACCCTTCACTCTCATGCCTCTCCCTTCCAGCTCATTGCCTTTAGGCCAGTATCTTCCTACTCTTTTGCTCACTAGGGATCTTCGTTGGGAACAGGCCAACCTTCTATTACCTCATCCTTTCCCACCACCCCTTCAGATTTAAAACTGAGCCAGGGACAGCAAGTGTATATTAAAACCCGAATCCCAAAGCCCCTCTCACCACATTGGGACGGGCCTTATACAGCACTTCTCGCCACCCCCACAGCAGCAAAGGTACTAGGAAAGGCCCCTTGTTATCACTTATCTGTGGTAAAACTAGCACCTGAGAATTTACCCAAAGAATCTGTTAACACCAAGCCAGAGGGATCCCTCTGCTTGACCCCCAATCCAACACCTCTTTACACTTCATCCATTTGAGGACCCACAAAGCTGAAAATCCCCAGGACCTCCACTCTCCCTCCAATCCCAGAAGAAGGGTGATCTTTCCCCCGCATTCATCCTCTCACTCCTGCAGGCCTGCTCCACGTCCTTCACAAAAGAGCTGCTCCAAGACTGGTCCTGACCTGCTATCATGAGTTTGCCATTGTGGGACATGGTAAGTATATGCCACCCATGTCCCTAACTTTTATTATACTATCTGTTCTAGTACTTGCCACAGGATTGGCCAGGGCTGCCCCAAAGGATTGTAACATGATAGGAAGGTTTCTCCTGGCACTCCTTTACCTCCTATTAGTAGGATGCTTCTTAGCAATTTCACTGTGGCAATGTGCCCTTTAAATTCTTTTGGCTCCTAACCCTTCACATCCTTCCCGTGTTTTTCCTCCTATCTCAATGCTCCCCCTTACCTGGAACATGGAGGTTCTAGGTCTGCAGTTATGATACAGTCCTCAACGAATCAGAGTGGTCCCCGAGTGACTCCTCTGTCTCCCACTTTGTGAGAAACTTTTTGTGGTCACCCCCTCCCTGTCGATGCAGCCCACAACGTTTCCACAAACGTCTCTTCACTTTCCTCTAATCTCACCTCAGTGGGGACTGTCAGCGTTGTGCGGGGCCTGCCACACTCTGCACCACTAACACCACCAAATGCTGTCACTCACATATCCCCTCCTCATCCACGCCCTAAAACTGGAATATATTTCCTTTGTAAAACTATGTTATCCTGTTGCCTGCCCCCATATTCGTTTGCTCATCCCTGACATCACAGACAGATGGAGGGATGGAGACGGGACTGGGACTAACTTTGGCCCCTCCCTCAGGAAGTGCCCTCACTCCCGTAGGGCATTAATTGTACCTTTTTTGATTGGGGGAGGGATCCTTCCTGCAACTGGGACTGGCATAGCAGGCCCTGCTACTGCCTCTCATTTCTATCAAAAAGTCTCAGAAGAACTAAGCATAGATAGCATCTCCGCCCTCCAGTGACAGGTCCCCTCACTCATGACAGTCACTTTACAGAACCATCAGGCCCTTGACCTTCTTACAGCTGAGAAGGAAGGCACCTGCCTCTCCTTGGGGGAGGAGTGCTGTTATTACATAGGAGAGTCTGGGGTGATCCAAAGCAACTTAAAACCATTTAAAGGCAAACATTAATCACCAACACAAAGGGTTACAAAACACAAACACACCTTGGGGGTGGCCCCAGTCACTGAACCCTTGGATACCCTGGTGTATGCCCCTACCAGGACCCCTAACTGTGCTGGGACTAATCCTACCCTTAGCTCCCTGTCTCTTTTGGTGTTTCTCTAGTTTCTTACAGGAAAGTATGAAAGCTTTTACCAACCAAAAGGTCACTGAATTATTCATGGGACGAGGATACCAGCCCCTCAGAACCAGCGACCCTCCCCCAGAATACAGCCTCCCCACATGGAACCAGTACCCAGCCACCTAATCATTTTACCTGCCAACATAAATCTTTTAGTTTTTCCATATCTTTGCCCATCTCCAGCAGGAAGCAGCTTCAGAAGAATGAGACCTTCACCCCTTTTCCCTTCTCTCTATACTTAAAAGGTGGGAATGATGGATCTTGGATGTGACCGGCGCCATTGTGCACACAATAAGCACAAAATAGCCGCTGGCCTTGTCTTCCACTACAGCACCAAGCCCCTCCCCCCTTCCCTTTTGCTGCTGCAAGGACGCAATTCTCCACCCTGGTCGCACAGCTTCATCATTAGCATAAAGCCCTTCCTTGATGGTGTCAGCCAGCCCTTGGTGCACTATATAAGCTCTCTCACCCCCACATCTGCTGCTCTCTCACCCCACTTTGAGCGCAGCCCGGCAGATTTTTTTCCTTTAATAAAGCTTGATTGGTACCTGGCGTCTCAGCTCACTTTCTTTCAAAAAGGTGTTAAATTAAGAGTATTCATAAAATCAACAGACTTGTTCTTTGGAGTAAAATGGATTCTTGTATGAATATGCATGACTGTTGCTTATGTATTTAATTATCTGCTAATATAAATTATTCTTGGAAATTTCAATGGAACGAACAATTTTTTTTTTTTCCTTTTTTGTCTTTTTTCGTGACCGGCAACGGATTGCAACCCTCAGTGTCGCGCCCGTACCGGACCGGGACCGGCAACGGGATCACAACCCTCGGTGTTGCCCCCGCACCTCGCTCAGCCAGTAAGCGGCCGGTCTGTATGTGGGATCCGAACCCTCGGTGGGAGTGCTACCGCGCTTCCCAAGCGGCACACTGTAGCAGTGCGCCACCGGGCCGGCCCATTCACCCATCTCCAGCAGGAAGTAGCTTCAGAAGAATGAGACCTCAGCCCCTTTTTCCCTTCTCCTTATACTTAAAAGGTGGGAATGATGGATCTTGGATGCGACCAGTGACACTTTGCACACAATAAGCACAAAATAGTTGCCAGCCCCTCCCTTTTTAAGAAACCTCATGATTTCTAAGAAACAGAAACCTTTTGCTTCCACAAGGGTGCAATTCTCCACCCTGGTTGCATAGCTTCCACATTAGCGTAATGCCCCTCCTTGAGTGTATCAGCCAGCCCTTGGCACCCTATATAAGGTCTCCCACCCCCAAGTCTGGCGCTGTCCTCCACTTTGAGCACAGCCCAGCAGATTTTTTTCCTTTAATAAAGCTTGATTGGTACCTGGCGTCTCAGCTCACTTTCTTTCAAAAAGGTGTTAAATTAAGAGTATTCATAAAATCAACAGACTTGTTCTTTGGAGTAAAATGGATTCTTGTATGAGTATGCATGACTGTTGCTTATGTATTTAATTATCTGCTAATATAAATTATTCTTGGAAATTTTAGTGGAACGAACAATTTTTTTTTTTTCCTTTTTTGTCTTTTTTCGTGACCGGCAACGGATTGCAACCCTCAGTGTCGCGCCCGTACCGGACCGGGACCGGCAACGGGATCACAACCCTCGGTGTTGCCCCCGCACCTCGCTCAGCCAGTAAGCGGCCGGTCTGTATGTGGGATCCGAACCCTCGGTGGGAGTGCTACCGCGCTTCCCAAGCGGCACACTGTAGCAGTGCGCCACCGGGCCGGCCCAGAACGAACAATTTTTGAAACACATCCAGACTTTAGAATTTGTCTCCATGTGCTTTTGGAAGTAGCCACTTCCCCACCCCCACCCCCAATTCTGTGATTCTGATTAACTGACCAATGCTCTGCCATTTCTATATTCTTAAAGGTATAGATAATTGTAGGGTTTCTATAACAAATCTCAAGAAGATCATGGCACTTTCCTTTTCTCCTACATGCATGAACGAAAAAATAAAGCCTAAGATTCTGCTATGTTTCCTATTTGCCAAAGAATGTCTCATTTACACTCCAAATGTTGCTCTGACAATGGACAAATAAAAGGAGCAGAGAACTCAGCTATGAAAAATCTGGCTCCCTGCTGTGGCCAAGTAAAAGCTGGCGAAGGGAGAGGAGACTGACTTCCTTTTGTGTCCCAGCAGGGATCCAGGTCTGTCTTTAACCAACTTGGAGTCCACTGAAGTCCACTGAAACAACAGACTACATCCCATATTGATGGGAGGAGCTGCGTGGCTATGAGAGGGAGGAAATAACGGAGTTATATTTGGAAATAATCTTCCATACAAGGATGACAAATAAAAAGAGTTTCCTATGGAGAGCAATTTTTTAATTAGAAAGGCCAGCCAACCTCCAGAGGAAGTTTGGAAATAAAAGCCATAAATCTCTCCAACGACATAGAAATAATAATTTGATTTCCTTCAGATTACTGTTGGGGTTTTCAAAATGATACCCCAAAATATGGAGCTTTGATGTGCTGAACTAAAGAAGCAGCTTCAAGTTCTCTCTCTGACCTCTCACTTCTCTCAACTCCCTGTCTCTCTGATCCTCTTTCCTGAAGCACTGGGAGGGACTCTTTCTGGAATTTCCTTATCTGACTGAGAAAACTTCTTTCCAAAATAAATGCAATTGTCATAAGGCTCCCTTCCTAGGAATCTCATCGAATAATCAGGAAAGATTAGCCATGGAGAAGAGAAGACACTGGAGGTCATCACCATGCCCAGACAGACTTTTCATCTATTCTTCTTAGGGTAGCTCTGAGAGATTACTTGGGGGACTTCATCTGCATAATAAGACAACCTTTATTCACAGTGAAGTTCTGCCCCTCACCTTCCAGCTACCTCCCCAGAGCTCAGAGCAGTTCTTCTCAGACCATGGTTCTTGGGCTCGTTCATTTCCCCTGATAATCATTTACTCCTACATTCTTCACTTTTTCTCCCCAAGGAAGAGGGTATTTAAGCATCAACCATCTGTCCCCCGCTTCGAGTCTCATACTTTGTGTGTTCGGTTCCCATGTTCATACGCATATTAATAAATTTTGTGTGTCTTTTTCTTTTATTAATCTACCTATTAGTTCATTTTCAGCAAACCTTCGGAGGGCTAAAGGGAAGCTTTCCCTTGGCCTCTATACTACCAAATGTTCTTATAAATCTAAGATAATAAGTCTCAAAGATTCTCAAGAGAAATGAAAATATCAGTTGCCTGGGGTCCTGAGGTAGGAGCTGAGGGGTGTCCCCCCCGCCCCCCGCCCCAACCAGGCCAGGAAGATGGCCCACCATAGCCACTACCATAGCCATGACTGCCACAAAAGTGACTCGATGCCGCAGCAGTAGCCACAGCCACTGTGCAGGTGGCCCGCCAGACACTTGACTGTGTTGATACAAGGAGAGTCACCAGTGGAGACCAGAAAAAGAAGAAAAGAGGACATCTATTTTTATCTTAAAGTACTCTCTAATTTCTCTGTGATTTTTCTTTTCACACATTGTTTATATTTTAAATTTTTTATTTTCTTTAAAAGATGACTGGTAGGGCTGGCCCGTGGCTCACTCGGGAGAGTGTGGTGCTGATAACACCAAGGCTGCGGGTTCGGATCCCATATAAGGATGGCCGGTTCGCTCCCTGGCTGAGCGTGATGCTGACAACACCAAGTCAAGGGTTAAGATACCCTTACCGGTCATCTTAAAATAAATAAATAAATAAATAAGAACATAAAATTTATAGAAAAACTTTAAAATGAGTTGCTATAATCCTGCATACAGACACTAACAAACGTTTATAAATAATTCCGTCTTCTGTCAAAGGACAAAATTACAACAAAATTTAGTTAAAGATCTCAACTGGCTTTTTTGTGATTCCATAATTGGGCAACATTCCATAAAATAGAATAAGTATCATAATGAGACAGAATAGGGCTAGGCCTGTGAACCAAACTGACTCCATTTTCCCTGCAGAGGGCACTTTGTTACTTTCCCACTCCTCAGTAATGAGACCTTCCCAGGGCGCATGATTACACCAGGGGCTGCCCTGATAAACTGAGATAGGAAGGCAAGAGATATTCACTGAGCTGCAAAACCCTTTCCCCAAGGCTTGTTTCCTGTAATTGTAAAAATTAAGTTACAGATTAACCTTAGGACCCCTTTAGAAGTTCCCACATGCACACAAAGCTTCAAAGTGATTACTACGATGACCCTCCTGGGATGTCAATAACGAACACCTCTACCATCTTGGTCCTCCTGAGCATGGGCAAGGACCAAATCCCTAACTGAGCACGTGCCTATGATGCAACCAGGAGGAACAGAATGGACCACCTCAGAGGTGCGGAATGATGATGCTGGACTGCATGCCTTAAATCCTTGCCCTATAAAGGACGCTGAACAGTTCCCCTTGGGGGGGCTGGCTTTCCTGTCGCTACCCCCCTTGTGTATAAGTCTATTTCCTTTTAATAAAGCGTTGCTTGCTTTGCTGCTGGGTGCATTGTTTAATTCTATGACTTTGGGCCCCAAGAGCCTAATTCAGTAACATTTCTTTGGTGGGCCAGCCAGGAGATAAGGGGACTCTGGATGCTGGGGACAGCCCTGAGATTTTCTCCATGAAGCACATGTTCTGCTCTAATGTCGGCATCAGTGAAAATTGGAAAGCCTTGGGCACCAAAGGAGACCCCAGCCACAAGAGGCAAGTGGCCACTGGGACTACTTGGCTCCTGTGTCTCTGCTGCTGGGAAGTCTTTCCTGGAGTCCCCAGCCTAAATTCTGACAAAAGAACACTTTATTCTCTTTTACTCTCCCTTTATCTTTCCCTTTTTTTTTTCCTTTTTAAATGATTGCCGGGCAACTACAGCTTAAACTTCTCTCAACCTGTGAGAAGCATGCTCTCTCTGGCTGGCAACAGCTTGCCCTGATGGATATCCAGCAGAAGTGGGAAGGCCAGTCCTACACTGTGAAGTTCTTGCTTGAAAAGTTTCCCCCTGACAGGGGATTCATGAGAGTGGTGGGGATTCATTCCCATGCTGTGCAATGACTGGAAGTCTGGAAGCCACTAAAATTCTCTGTACCTTTCTCTGATTTTCTGAGCCTTACCTGCTGTTCAGTGGATTGCATTCTCTGCTATATAGGTGCACCCTGGAGAGCTCCTGGCTGTGCTTTGTTTCTCTGATTTAAATCTAATTGATACTTTTCTTCTTCATGCTGACAACAGTGGGGAGAATGTTTTTTTTATCAATTACTATGTCAGTGGAATAAGAATGAATAAGAGGTTGGCCCTGCCTGCTGGGACTAGGATAGAGTGGACCCACTGTACCTCTTTTCTTTCTGTTTTTTGCTTGGTTAGACATTTACTTGAGTACTTTAAGATAGGGAGGAATTCAGGGTGGAAGTGAATATAACTTGGACTCAGTGAAGATCCAGCTAAGGAGGTTCCCTCCCTTCAATCTTTAATTGCTTGACATCTCTTTGTAACCTTCTACGCCCATTCTAAGTGGGACAAAAAGAGGGGTTATAACTATGTTGACACCCAGTCACACTGACTCCATCCCACCTCAGGCTCCCCTGATTATAAGACAGCAAATATGTCGTCAGGGTCAAGATGGAAAATGCCACCAGAGTCCCAGAAGAATCCCCTATTGGGTATATTTGGCTCATTAATTCTCCTAGGCCAGTTAATGTTAGTTTAAAAATGGTGAAATATTTTCCCATATCCTTTTGGCTCAGAAAAATGGGAGGGAAAAAAAGAAACAAAGCAAAACAAGAGGGTATCAATCTTATAATAACAACTTTTCTTCAACGAATTATTTTCTAACCAAATCATTGCAACAGGCCTAATCACAATGTCTGACAACTAATAAGGCTCCAAGTGTTGTGGTCAAGATCTCCATGATGTTAATTCAGTTATATTATCTTCATTCCTTGTTGTTCTTAACCCACCCACAGTAGAGGCCAGCTTACTATTGGTAAACATTTCACTATAATAATACTGTGGACCGCGCTTTTGTCTACTTGTTGATTGTTTTTATTCTTTACTTTTTCATTTTATTTATTTATTTATTATTATTATTTTTAAAGATGACCAGTAAGGGGATCTTAACCCTTGACTTGGTGTTGTCAGCACCACGCTCAGCCAGCGAGCTAACCGGCCATCCCTATATGGGATCCGAACCCATGGCCTTGGTGTTATCAGCACCGCACTCTCCCGTGTGAGCCACAGGCCGGCCCTTAATGCATATTTTTTTTTTTTTAAAAGATGACGGGTAAGGGGATCTTAACCCTTGACTTGGTGTTGTCAGCACCACGCTCAGCCAGCGAGCTAACCGGCCATCCCTATATGGGATCCGAACCCGGGGCCTTGGTGTTATCAGCACCACATTCTACCGAGTGAGCCACGGGCCGGCCCCATGCATATTATTGAATGAATAATAAATTCCTATTTTTTCCCACAGACCAAAATTCCAGTGTAGCATGAGAACCTCATTATTGCCAATTCTAAAAAAATTATATAAGTTACAATGAGCTTCTGACCAATCAATCCTCCTTCAATACTCATTTAATAGCTTGATGGCCTCTTGGTTTCTTTTCAGAAGGTGCTGTGGATTGTATTCTGTCCCCCAAAGTTCCAGATGTTAGAAACTTATCCTGCACTGTGACAATGTTAAGAAGTGGGAAATTCTATTATGGTGATTAGAAGGTGAGGCTCAGAACAGTGATTAGTGACGACCATGCCCTAGTGAATGAATTAATCCATTGATGGTTTATTGGTGGTCATGGGCATGGTTCTGATGGCTTTAAAAGGAGAGTGAGTAAGGAGGTTACTGTCTCTGCCTGCTCAAGCCATACACCATGTGACACACTGTATTGCTGAGCTGAGTCACCACCACCAAGAACAAAGCCCGCACTAGATGTGTTCCCTGTACTTTGAACTTCTCAGCCTCTGAAACCATAAGCAGCAGATATTGTTTCTTTACAAATTACCCAGTTTCAGGCATTTCTGTTATAAGAAGAAGAAGTAGACTAATATGTAAAATTGATACCAGGAGTGTGATGTTGCGTATAACAAGTATTTGAAAATGTGGAAGTGGCATTGGAACTGCGTGTTGGGCAGAGACTGGAAGAATTTGGAGAAGCAGGCTAGGAAAAGCCTACGTGCTGGTGAAAGTTTAAGAGACAAGAAAACCAGGGAAAGTTTGGAACATCTTAGAGACTGGTTAAATGGTGGTGACCTAAATGCTGATAGAAACATGGACAGTAAAGGCCATACCGAGGAGATCTCAGATGTAAAGGAGAAGGAGCTTATTGGAAACTGGGGCAAAGATCACCCTTGCTATGAACTTGGAAGAAACTTGGCTGCCTTTTCCTCGTGTCCAAAAGTTTTATGGAATGTGAAACTTAAAGGTGCCCAAACAGGGTATTTAGTGGAAGAAATTGAGAGGGTTGCGATCCGTTGCCGGACACGGAAAAAAGACAAAAGACAAAAAAAAAAAAAATTACCCAGTTTCAGGCATTTCTGTTATAAGAAGAAGAAGTAGACTAATACGTAAAATTGATACCAGGAGTGTGATGTTGTGTATAACAAGTATTTGAAAATGTGGAAGCGGCATTGGAACTGCGTGTTGGGCAGAGACTGGAAGAATTTGGAGAAGCAGGCTAGGAAAAGCCTACGTGCTGGTGACAGTTTAAGAGACAAGAAAACCAGGGAAAGTTTGGAACATCTTAGAGACTGGTTAAATGGTGGTGACCTAAATGCTGATAGAAACATGGACAGTAAAGGCCATACCGAGGAGATCTCAGATGTAAAGGAGAAGGAGCTTATTGGAAACTGGGGCAAAGATCACCCTTGCTATGAATTTGGAAGAAACTTGGCTGCCTTTTCCTCGTGTCCAAAAGTTTTATGGAATGTGAAACTTACAGGTGCCCAAACAGGGTATTTAGTGGAAGAAATTGAATTATTTTTTTAAAAGATGACTGGTAAGAGGATCTTAACCCTTGACTTGGTGTTGTCAGCACCACGCTCTCCCAAGTGAGCTAACTGGCCATCCCTATACAGAGATCTGAACCCATGGCCTTGGTGTTATCAGCCCCACACTCTCCCAAGTGAGCCATGGGCTGGCCCATGGTGGAAGAAATTTCTAAGCAGCAATCCATTCAGGAAGCTGCATGGCTGCTTGCAACAGCCTATGCTGAGTTATGACAGAAAAAGCATGATGTAAAGCCAGAATTTATAATTCAAAAGAAAGCAGAGGACAAAAAAAAATGGAAAACTTTCAGCCTGGCTACGTAAACAGTGAAAAGGTGTCTTTGAGAGAGGAAAGAAAGGGTGTAGCCCAGAGACCCTTTGCTAAGGAGATTAGTACAGAAGAAAGGGATTATCAAGAGAATGGAAGGAAGACCTTGAAGGCATTTCAGAGATGTTTGAGGCTGTGCCTTCCATCACAGGCCCAGAACACTAGATAGACAGAATGGTTTCAGGGAACAGGCTTGATGCCCAGGGACAGCTCAGAGAGCCACACCAGCATCCTTGTTGCTCTGGTTGCTGCAGCTGCCTTGGTGCCCCAGCAGGCTGACATTGCATGTTAAATTGGCCCCAGGTGTGGCCAGAGCTGCAGTTTTGGAAGATATAATCTGGAAGCCTTGGCAGTGTCCATGTGGTGTTAAGTCTGCAGGCTTACAGAATACCAGAGCTGTGGAGGCTTGGGAGCCTTCACCCCAATTTCAAAGAATGTATGCAAAAGCCTGGGGGACCAGGAAAAGATCCGTTAAAGAGGTGGAGTCACCATCCACAGCCTTCACTAAACAAATGCCCAGCGGAAACGTGGGGTCTGAGTTGCATCAGAGAATTTCCACCAGGGCCAGGCCTAGTGGAGCCGTGAGAGCAGAACTGCCATGGAGACCCCAGAATTGTGGAGCTTCCTGTATGCAATACCAGCCTGTGAGAACTGAAGCATGCCCTGAGACCAGGAAGGCCGTGGGAGTAGAGCTGCCTGAGGACTTGGAGGCACGACCCCCACACCAGTGTGCAGAGGAGGTCAAACATGGAGTCAAGGTATGTGATTCACCAGATTTAAGATTTAATGCCTGCCCTGCTGGGTTTCAGACTTTCTTAGGACCTGTCAGCCCTTTCTTTTGTCCTGTTTCTCCCTTTTCGATGGGAATATGTACCCTACATTTGTTCCATCATCGTGTCTTGGAAGTAGATAATTTGTTTTGATTTTAGAGATAAAACCTTGAGATTTTGGACTTCTGAGCTGAAACAAGTTAAGTCTTAGGGGATGGAATGAATGTATTTGCCTGTGGGAAGGACATGAATTTTGGGGGCTAGGGATAGAATGTGTCTCCCAAAGTTCCGTGAATTAGAAACTTAGCCTCCACCATGACAGTGTTATGAGGCTGGGAAATTCTTTTATGGCAATCGAAAGATGGGGCCTTGAAGAGGGGATTAGATTGTGAGGAGCAAACCTGGTGGTGAACGGGTTAATTCACTGATGGTTTAATGGTGGTCCTGGGTGTGGTTCTCATAGCTTTAAAAGGAGAGCCAGTGAAGAGGTTACTCTCTCTCTCTGTTCAAGCCATACACCACGTGACATCCTGCACCACTGATTAGTCACCACCACCAAGAACAAGGTCCTCACAAGAC
>NW_007726204.1:374789-376982 GCF_000696425.1 Galeopterus variegatus
ATGGGAATATGTACCCTACATTTGTTCCATCATCGTGTCTTGGAAGTAGATAATTTGTTTTGATTTTAGAGATAAAACCTTGAGATTTTGGACTTCTGAGCTGAAACAAGTTAAGTCTTAGGGGATGGAATGAATGTATTTGCCTGTGGGAAGGACATGAATTTTGGGGGCTAGGGATAGAATGTGTCTCCCAAAGTTCCGTGAATTAGAAACTTAGCCTCCACCATGACAGTGTTATGAGGCTGGGAAATTCTTTTATGGCAATCGAAAGATGGGGCCTTGAAGAGGGGATTAGATTGTGAGGAGCAAACCTGGTGGTGAACGGGTTAATTCACTGATGGTTTAATGGTGGTCCTGGGTGTGGTTCTCATAGCTTTAAAAGGAGAGCCAGTGAAGAGGTTACTCTCTCTCTCTGTTCAAGCCATACACCACGTGACATCCTGCACCACTGATTAGTCACCACCACCAAGAACAAGGTCCTCACAAGACGTATTCCTTGGACTTTGGACTTCCCAGCTTTGAAACTGTAAGCAATAAATATTGTTTCTTTACAAATTATCCAATTTCAGGTATTTCTGTTATAAGTAACAGAAACAGACTAATACAGAAGGTATATTAAAAAATATGCATTTTGATTTAATCTGTGGCCCGAAAGGCCACAAAACTTATAAAGGAAAACCATGCTGATGCTTGCCATGAGTCTGATCTATGACACAATATCTCTGCAGAAGCATGGTAGCCCTACTGCGCTCATGTCTCACATTTGCCAGACCTACTGGTGTTTCGCAATTTTATTTTTAAGCATTGGTGGTTACTGCCAACCACGGGTGACAGAACATTTGTTATTCACCTAATCTTTATACAATTAACTCAGGCTAACCCTTTGGAAACTCTGGCCCTAGCCACAGGAAATTGAAGAAGAATTTTCCTCCTTAAAGAATTCTTAAGCCTAACCCCCAGCAATAGAATTTCCTGAATGTGACAATCCTTTGAGCTCTTTTGCCATAGAGAATATGGACTTGTATCGCAAGCACTGATGTAAAACCTTAGAAAGAAACAGCTGCCAGAACTGACTGTAGCTCTCTTCTAACCACTGCAGCTGCTGTCGTGTCTCTGTGCGGGGTTCAATGGCTGCAGCTGCACAGACACAGTCACTAGGGACAGACCTCTCACTTTGTTGTTGTCTTTGATTTTGTTGCTTCTCAACTTTTTATTATGAAAATTTCCAAATATATAAAAGAGCAGGGATTACAATCCACCCACATCTACCCGATACCCAGTTTTGACCGTCTTTACTATTTAATCACACTATTCCATCTGTCCCTCTGATTTACTTACTGAAATATTTTGAAGCAAATCTCAGACATCATGCTACTTAACCCACAAATATTTCAGCAAACATTTAAAAAAGGAAATATTGTTGAATAAGCCCATGTTGTTATGATACCTAACATATTTAACAGTATTTCTTCAATATCATCTGATTCCTGGCATATTCTGAATTTCCACAATATTTCAGAAGCATACCTGTATTGAAACTTTTAGCTTAATCTGAGATTATATACTGCCTTCCCTGGTCTAACATTCTCATAATGCATTTCCATACATATTCTCCTATTTTGTTTTGCTATTATCAAGTAGCATAAGCTTTCAAATTCATAAACCATAAACTATTCTTCCCACGTTTATATTTGTAATTGCCTTTCAACGATCTGACATTATGGGTCTGGAGACAACAGGAGTGTTGGAGGTGGGGTATGAGGAGAATCAGCATCCTTTTGTAACAAAACTATGGGTTCATTATAGGGTCTTCAAGCAAGGCATGACCAATCTCATCAAACTGGGCAAGAAGAGCTCTCTCTGGCTAGTGGCTCTTTGGAGTTTTGGGGTTTGGAATACACAGAATAATTCAAATCCTCCCAAATATCCTCATCCCAATTTTGGAGTTCTACTCTTTTCCAATCAATGCCCTAATTTTCACAAAAGTGACCTGGCAAATTTCACTGTATGCCAACAATTTACAGGGTCAGACTCTGCATCTTATTTTTTATGATCTAGCCCTGCTATTAAATGATATATCATTTTCCAGGTAATATGGTAATTATGTTGATTATCTTCCTATACCTTAAACTGAGAATTTTTTTTTTTTTTTTAAAGATGACCGGTAAGGGGATCTTAACCCTTGACTTGGTG
>NW_007726204.1:377526-379222 GCF_000696425.1 Galeopterus variegatus
AATATTCTAGATCTGCTGTTGGTTGAATCCACAGGTGCAGAACCCATGGATATGGAAGGCTAACTATATACAACCCATTATTATCAACTATAGTCACCATGCTACAATCCATTTTATAGAACCCATTATTATTAACTACAGTCACCATGTACTATAGATATCCTGAACTTCAAAGTGAGAATTTTTAGCTATGAGTCTGCTATTTGCTTTTTGGCATCTCTTCAATGAAATAAGAAGCAACTGGATCATCCCTCAGTCCTCATATTTATCATTGTGTCATTTGGGCCCTCCCTGAGGCAGATGCTGAGACAGTTATAAGTGGAAGAGGTTTATTGAGGTTAGTATCGGTGAAAGAGAAAAAGAGAAGAGAAAGGAGGGTTGGGCAGTGAGAGCTTCACACAAGTGATACAGATTTGAAAAAAATCTCAAACAACCCAATGGGTCGCTCCAGAGCAAAGACTGCCCGTTAGAAGAGTCCTGCACTGGGCAGAACTGGCCAGGCTCTAGTATCCCCTGCATGCTCAGTCACTGGCTGTCAACTAGCTGCACTGCTTGCAGCTGAACAGACATTTCTTTCTTAAACGGGGATCTGAGTGGTATATCTTCCTGCCATAAATGGACTTCATAAGGTTCTATCACAGAACTACTTTACCCACCAAAGCATTGCATTTTACAGGCACTTCCTTTCAAGAGACGATAGACGATATTACAAATAACACTTTTACTATTTGGGGGTTGGAGACCTCCTGGTTCCTTTTCTCCAATAATAACAGGATCCTCACCACCTTTAAAATCCAACCAGTAGTTCTGTCCCAAATGGAGTAACAGTGACTGGATTTACTCTCCTGCCTGAAGCAATTGGAAAACTGGACCAAAATATATGAAACATTTTTCAAGACTTTGGACATCTGGTAACAAAGAACAGTGATCCCTGAGAAACAGGAAATGAGGTAAGCCCTAAAATTGCTCCAGTTTCCTTCCTAGAGAGAGTTTCTAGGTCACCACACAGGGAAGAGGAGCCTAGATGGAGATTGGCAATCTCCGAGTTGAGGATGAAGCTGGAAATTCCCAGACACCAAAGCAGCTAGAGTTTGCAGGACAGAGTAGCAAAGAGGAGAAAGTTTCACATAAAGGGCTCCAGAGATCTCCAGAGGGTACCTCTTGAGCCTTCAGGGCACATGAATGTGAGGAATGAGTCACCTAAAAGGATCAGAGGGAACAATACTTGGAGGTCACACAGAACCAGAAATAGTTCCTGTTCCCATCAACCAGAATGAGAATTCTCAAAATCCACAGGACATTGGGTAGACTGCTAGGGTAGACAGCTTTCAGAGATGGCCCTCAATGATTGATGTCTGGATCCCACTCATAGAAACTGTGAGATAATAAATGTGTGTTGTTTTAAGTTGTTAAATTGTGGGATAATTTTTAATGCAGAAACATATAACTCATACAAGCACTCAGAAATGTTTTGCCTCAGTAATAGTGAAAAATTAGCCCTAGACTAAACACTCCAGCTTTCCTGCTTCCCACCTGTGTAACCTCTGTCAAGAATATTTATTTTCTGGTTCTTTAAAAAATTTTTTTTAGATTTATTTTTATTTTACCATTGCACAATGTAAACATTTTCTGTCGAGAATATTGACCTCCCCATGCCTTAGTCTCCTAATGACTACGATGGATATATCAGCGGCAT
>NW_007726204.1:379935-382084 GCF_000696425.1 Galeopterus variegatus
CCGGGGCCTTGGTGTTATCAGCACCGCACTCTCCCGAGTGAGCCACCGGGCCGGCCCAACCAAGAATACTGGTTGGATTTTAAAGGTGGTGAAGATCCTGTTATTATTGGAGAAAAGGAACCAGGAGGTCTCTGACCCCCAAATAGTAAAAGTGTATTTGTAATATCATCTATAATGCACAGTTAGAGGTGAGGATTAAGCAAGATAATGTGCATATAGCATTGGGCATTGTGCCTGGTGCATTATAAGCCCTCGTTACATGAAATTATTATACAACATGAGGAGCAGAACATCATTTTCCTTAGAAGGCTTCTTGGAAGATATACTGTATTTCTGTGAATAACTAAGAGCAAAAGCTTAGGTGGAGGGCAAGAGGCCAAGGTATGTTCAACTTTCTAAATAGCTATGTAAGATGAGAAGAATTTGTTCGGCTTTTGGAGAGAAAGAGAAGGTGCAGAACAGGGAGAGGGGAAATGGAGATGAAGTGAGAAGCGGACCAGTAAGATAGCCAGAACCTCTTGCTGGGTGGTAATGACCCCGATCCAACTCTTCAACCAACTTAATTAAAGTCATGAAACTTTCAGTAGAGAAGAATTTGGGATTAACTGGTAGAGACTGATTGTTGCCTCTTGGATTATGTGAGCCAAGAAACCAGAGGCAGCAGGACATGGGCAAATGAGAAGGAGACTGGTCATTCCTAATGTTCATACCTAATGCTCATTCTTCGTAAATGAGTTCTTTTTCTACTTATACTCTGGAAAAACACAAGAATCCCATGGCAATACATAATCATACTAGATAAAGAAGTGAGATTTGTTGGTTGTGTCGAGCCCTAGATCTTTCCACAGAAAATAGTACCCATAGTGATCTGAACCCAGAGGAGAGCCTCAAATCAGGTTTCCAGCTTGCTTAAATTTTTGGTAACATTCTTCTGCCGTCTTAGTTTGATTTTTTTTCTTGCTGTTCTTTCCCTAAGTCACTACTGTGAACAGACCTGGAAAGATAAGTTTGCACACGAACCACTAAATAGAGGTCAATACTCAGAGCATCCTGGACATGGTTGTGCAGAATCCACACTCCAGCTAGGACCCTGGGAAAAGCAGAGCCCATCCTTTCCCCTGTATCATCAGTCTTCTGCCCACTAGAGGGCAGGCAGGTCAAAATCTTGATAGAAACAAGGTCTAAAGATTATTCCAGATTGTTAACACTGTGAGAAATCCTATCCAAGTTGTCACGCTCCACTCATCTCTTGCTGTGAGTGTCATTTGGTGATCATGTCAGAGCAGCTTCTTAAGTAATTTCTCTACTGCTAACTTGAGTGGAGGTCTCCTCTGAAATTTTGTGTATAGGCTGAAGAGATGGTCTATTTCTGGAAGTCCCCCCAGAACTGGAACTACAGCTACTCAGTCTAAATCTACTTTCATTGAGTTTTTAAAAAAATTTTTATTTAAAAGATGACCAGTAAGGGGATCTTAACCCTTGCTTGGCGTTGTCAGCACCACGTTCTCCCAAGTGAGCTAACCGGCCATCCCTGTATAGGGATCCGAACCCATGGCCTTGGTGTTATCAGCACCGCACTCTCCCAAGTGAGCCACGGGCTGGCCCCTTACTTTCACTGACTTCTATCTGATAAACAAAAAATTAGGTGAGATGTTCTTGTCTCAATACCTTTTTTCCCCTTTATGTTTCACTGAATAAAATGAAGCTGGGGCTTATTCATTCTGCTGGATCAATTAAAATTAGGCTACACTCAGATTAGAGTTTTCCTAAACCTCCCCAATACCTCTTGTGGAGAAGGGTATCCTCCCTGTAATACCATCAATCCTGCAACAAATGACTCTTCTAACCCACTGGTTCCCAGTCTCGTCTGCACACTGGAATCACTGGGGACTTTAAAATCTACTGATGCGAGGGCCGGCCCGTGGCTCACTTGGTAGAGTGCGGTGCTGATAACACCAAGGCCACGGGTTCGGATCCTATATAGGGATGGCCGGTTTGCTCACTTGGGAGAGCGTGGTGCTGACAACACCAAGCCAAGGGGTTGAGATCCCCTTACCGGTCATCTTTATATAGGATTAAAAATAAATGAATAAATAAAATAAAATAAAATCTACTGATGCAGAGTTCCTCTCTCAGAGATTCTGACCTG
>NW_007726204.1:382689-383616 GCF_000696425.1 Galeopterus variegatus
CTGACAACACCAAGCCAAGGGTTGAGATCCCCTTACCGGTCATCTTTATATAGGATTAAAAATAAATAAATAAATAAAATAAAATAAAATCTACTGATGCAGAGTTCCTCTCTCAGAGATTCTGACCTGATTGTAGTCAGAGACAGCCTGACATGGGGGATTTTACGAGCTCTCCAGGTGATTCTGAAGTGTGGCCAGGGATGAGAATTATTGGTCTGATGCTTGCAGTCATCCCACAGTTCCTGTTTGAAAGCTAATGAGAATGCTTGTTCACCTGTTTGACCATGCTGTTAATTCAACTGTAGTGCTTTTTTCTATTGTTCCTAATCTATCCACCATACCAGACAAAGGAAATACTGCTAAATACTTTACTGTAAGACATCCCCTCACTTTTTGTTTATTACAGCCCCTGACACAAAGAACATGTTCTGTGTACAATCTATTCAATGAATGAGTTCATATTCTTGGGGCATATTCGTTCACAATACCAAGGTCACAAATATATCTGGAACCACTCTCTTTTCTCCTAAATTTACAAGTATAAGTGATGTTGTGTTTCCTGACAATTAAACTATTACTCATTTAATACATTGTTTCCTACTAGCTTTTCCTCTAACAGGTGTATTAAAGAAAGATGAACATTTTGCTTCCATATCTAGCCTGTAAAGACTACAGAACTTACCAAGGAAACTGCAGTTGTGTTTGACATGACCCCATTATCTCATATCTCTGAACATATCCCATAGGAGGGCATATCCCTGCAGGAGAATGATCACATTCCCCACATCCAGAAGAGAAGCTGTTCTCGTGTTCCCCAGATGTATTAGAGTTTCACAAATGCTTTTCTTTATAAACATTAGTGAATACTGCCAGTAATGGGCAGCAACATTCATCACCTTAATGGCATTATAAAGAACTCAGGCTGAG
>NW_007726204.1:384412-393883 GCF_000696425.1 Galeopterus variegatus
TGTATTAGAGTTTCACAAATGCTTTTCTTTATAAACATTAGTGAATACTGCCAGTAATGGGCGGCAACATTCATCACCTTAATGGCATTATAAAGAACTCAGGCTGAGCCCCTGGAACCTCTAGGGCTGGTGACAAGAAACTGAAGAATCATTTTCCTTCTTAAGTCCTAAACGTAGGCATGGTACTAGGGCTTCCTGAATATGGCAAACCTTTGACCCTTTTCTCCACAGAAAGTACAGTTTTTTGGAGAAACAGCTTTCTGGAGTTCAGGTGCAGTGCAGACTACAGTTCCCTTCTAAATGCTTTTACCGCTATTCTACCTCCCCGCTGTTGGCTGCAGTTGCCACGTGTAATAACAAGGGGGAAACTATTACCTAGATCCTCCTCTGTGCCAATGTTATGGTATTTATAGCTCTACTCAGAGACCACAGCTGAAGTGGTTGGGAACTTGAACTTTGGGGTCATTCAGATATGAGTCCAAGCACCTTTTCTCTGGTTTTCTAACCCTCAGACCCAATTAGCAACAGTTTCAACCAGTTGGGGGAAAGCCTTCTTTCTCCAGGGGCCAGCTAGAGGACCTTGCTGGATATCAGGGTGAGGCCTCCACACACCCCAATCCAATGGTATCGTATTTTGTTAATTGACTACCCACTATTATTTGGCAAATGAAAAGTACTGGTTACTCTGGTTCCTGGTGCTGATTCCCTTCCTACAAATCTCATTACTAATCATTAATATCATGCTCATTTTGTGAGCACTTACTAGGTACTATACCGTACACTTTTTGGCTCATGTTATGGACTGAATAGTGACTCCCCCCCTGCCCCCCCCAAATTAATATCTGAAGCCCTAGTCCCCAATGTGACTGTATTTGGACATAGGGCCGTTAAGGAGGTAATTAAGGTTAAATGAGGTCATGAGGATGTGGCCCTAATCCAATAGGACTGGTGTCCTTGTAAGAAAAGGAAGAGACATCAGGGAAGCGTGCGCACAGAGAAAAGGGCACTTAAGGACACAGCAAGAAGGAGGTCATCTGGCCCATGGCTCACTCGGGAGAGTGCGGTGCTGATAACACCAAGGCCACAGGTTCGGATCCTATATAGGGATGACTGGTTCGCTCACTGGCTCAGTGTGGTGCTGACAACACCAAGTCAAGGGTTAAGATCCCCTTACCGGTCATCTTTTAAAAAAAAAAAGAAGGTGGCCATCTGCGAGCCAAGAAGAAAGGCCTCACTAGAAAACAATCCAGTCAGCACCTTGATCTTGGACTTCTAGCCTCCAGAATTTATTTATTTATTTTTATTTTTAATTTCTTATTAGCATATTCATTGTTACAAATCATACTTATTTTTTATACCCCTTATCCAATCTCTCCCCTTCCCCCCTCTCTCCCCCCTCCTCCTCCTTCCTCCAGTAACTATAGATTTGTTCTCTCCATCTGATAGATTAACTGCTCCTCTGTTGGTTTGTTGCCTAGATGACCTGTCTAGTACTGAGACAGGTGTGATTAAGTCCTCCCCTATTATCGTAAATCAGATGCTGCTTCTATTACTCTGGAGTGTGCTTTGTGGCGAGAGAGGACTTTTTTTTTTTTTTTTGGTCTCTGCTGGTGCCTCTCCTAGTGTCAATGACGTTGAGAGTCTGACGTGCCATTTGCACGGTGGCTGTGACTGCTGCTATAGATTACCCACTTTCGTGGTAGCCATGGTAATTGCGGTGGCTATAGAGGGCTACCCGTGTGAAAATGGTGTTTCTGGTGTGCTCTTTACCTGGTTGCAGCTGGGCTCGGCTTCTCCTGGCTCCATATGCCTCAGGGCCCCGGTGGGGTCCCAGGGCAGTTGCATCAGCTTGCCTAGTTGTGGCTGGGCTCTGCTTCCCCCGACTCCATGCCTCAGGGCCTCAGCGGGGCCCGGGGGTGGTGGTGGCAGCTTGCCTAGTTGCAGAGGGTTTGGCTTCCCTCAGCTTCATGCCTCATTCTAAGATGTTGTTGCAGAGCAGTTGGAGGGAGAAGGAGAAGGGAAGGGAGAGGGGAAGTAGGGTGGGAAGAGGGAGAAGGTGGGGAAGCATGATTGAGGCCCATGGTCCCCCTCATTCCATCAGGGGAAACTAGGGGACTTCCAGTGGTGGCTGGATCATCACTGGGCTGGTTGCAGATGTCAGGGTGGTGTGGCTGAGGCCCTCAGTCCCCCACCACTCTGACTCGGGGCCTGGGGCACTTCCTGTGGTGGCTCGGTGGTCATTGCTGGGCTGGTTGTGGATGTTGGTGGGGCTTGGCTCAGACCCTCGGCCCTCCCCGCTCTCTGGCTTGGGAGCCCAGGGACTTCTAGTCCTTCTAGGTTTTATAGTGTTCTTTGGTGGTGTTAGACCTTTACTAGTTAATATTAAATTTTGTCTCTGGTCTGTGGGTATTTTGTTTTCCCTTTCAGTTCTGTGTTGGATTATTTGCTGTTCCCACCACTTAAATTCTGCACTAGAACTAATTTGTTGTCCTTTGCTTAGTTCTAAAATGGAGGAACTTCCTCTGGCGACCAGCACTTGGGCCCTGTAGTTGAACTAAGCTAAATTGCTTCATTGCTGCTGATTCCCTTGGGAAAACTTTTTGTGCAGCTCAGGTTTTAATTGTTGACCTTGTAAACACTTCCGGGTCTCATGAGGTCTGGTACATCTGGGTTGCATGGAAACTCTGGTCTGGGCTTGAGCCATCTCAGCAAACTATACCCCTGCAGTTCTATATTCCTGATCAGTCTCCACTCAATGATCCTGCACTGATTGGAGGGCAGATCAGCTGTCCATGCTGTGCCCCAATGTCCCCCACCACCTATACTCTAAACACTTCCCATGGGATGGTCCCTTAAGATGACTCACTGGCCTCTGAGTGGTCCCTTTTTCCTGTTGTCTGTGGCTCCTTGCTCCTACATGGGTCCACAGGGACCCTATTAGTGGTCTTGCTGGCCTGGGGGCCAAGGCTGTCTTCTCCCCTGCCGCCTCCAAGCAACTTCATAGGAAGGTCACAGCTGCAGGTTTTGTCAGCCCTTGCTCTGTGTGCTCACCAGCTGCATCCTTAAAGTGGCCAGGGCTTGAAATGGTGGGGGTAATCATTTCCCTCACTGTGGCTTCTCCTGCCTTCATGCACTCCATAGGTCTCTCCTCCTCGTCCCCTGAACTCTAATGGCCCCAGCTCAGCTGTCGTTGTTTTTAATAGTTGTAAATTGGTTGATTTGTGGGAGAGAGTGATGCTGGGGACCGTCTATTCTGCCATTTTGACTGGAAATCTAGCCCCAGGATTTTAATTTAATTTAATTTTATTTTATTATTTTTTTTTTTAATTTTTTTTAAAAAGATGACTGGTAAGGGGATCTTAACCCTTGACTTGGTGTTGTCAGCACCACGCTCAGCCAGTGAGCAAACCGGCCATCCCTATATGGGATCCGAACCCGTGGCCTTGGTGTTATCAGCACCGCACTCTCCCGAGTGAGCCACAGGCCGGCCCCAGGATTTTAATTTTAATTTTTCCACCCCATCTGTGGCTGTTATGGCAGCCCTAGAAGATTAATAGAACTCACCTATTTCTCTTCTAATAGCCTCCCTGTCCCCTGCAGCCAGCCCAGAGACAACACCCACAGCCAGCCTAGTGATGAGCCACAGCAGAAGGCACCCCAGTCTCTTCTGAGACAGGGCAGTGGGGGGGGGGCAAGGGCCTCAGCCATGCTCCCTGACACCAGCAACCAGCCAAGCGACGACCACTGAGCCACCTCAGGAAGTGCCCCAGGCTCTCCTGAGCCAGGATGGTGGGGGACTGAGGGCCTTGGCCATGCCCCCCCGACATACATAACCAGCCCAGCAATAACCACCAAACCTCTATAGGAAGCGCACCCAGCTCTCCCAAGCTGGGGCAATGGGGGGCAGAGGGTCTTGGCCATAGCTCCCTGACATGTGCAATCAGCCCAGCGATGACCACCAAGCCACAGCAAGAAATGCCCTGGGTTCTTGAGCTGGGGTGGGGGGGGCAAGATGGGGGGTGTTTTGCCACATCCCCCTGACATCTGCACCCAGCACTGCAATGACCAAGCCACTGCTGGAAGCCCCCTGGTCTCCCTTGTGGGTATGAGGGGGGTGCCAAAGGCCTCAATCCCTCCCCACCTCCTTCCTCCTTTTCCCATCACATTTCCTTCCCCTTTCCCCTCTCCCCCTCCCTCCCATCTGCTCCATAACATCATAGAATGTAAAAAAATAATTTTAATAAAATAAAAAGAATAAATTTAAAAAAATAATAGCCTCCCTATCCCATCTCCTTGGCAATATGGTGATTTTCCAAGCTCAGGAAGCATTGCTCAAATGACTGCCCTGCACTCGAGGTCAAGCTGTTGACTCTCGTGTCCCTTTTCTACCTCCCTGTTCAAAGACTCATGGGCCTTCAGCTCAGAGCATGGATAAAAAATGATGGCGTCATCCGGAGAGCCACAGTAAAAATTCACCAGAGTGTGGAGAAGGTAGAAAGAGAACTTTGAACATGCCACTTAATCAGCCCAGAAAATCTTTTCTCTTCTCAACTCTGACCTCTGAGCAGGAAAGTGCAGTCCTTCCTGCCATGGTTCAGCTCATCTGTGAATATTCTGGGGAATTGGCGTGTGGTTCATCCGTGAACTGTCTACAAGTGACTTAAAAGTTCTGTGATTCAGTTTATCTATAAAATTAACATAATAGGACCTACCTCACAGGGCTGCTGAGGAATAAGTTAATTTATGTAACATGCCTCTAAAAGTAGCTGGAACATATTAAGCTCTGTGTAAATGCTGGGAATTTATTATTATTAATCTTTTTTTTTTTTTTTCCCTAAAAGATGACCGGTAAGGAGATCTTAACCCTTGGCTTGGTGTTGTCAGCACCACGCTCAGCTAGTGAGCAAACCGGCCATCCCTATATGGGATCCGAACCCGTGGCCTTGGAGTAATCAGCACCACACTCTACCGAGTGAGCCACGCTCAGCTAGTGAGCAAACCGGCCATCCCTATATGGGATCCAAACCCGTGGCCTTGGAGTAATCAGCACCACACTCTACCGAGTGAGCCACAGGCCGGCCCCATTATTAATCTTGCCCATCAATTGAGTGCAAGCTCCCCACTTTCACTTCCCCCTCAGGTTGTGTAGGTGCAGCTGATGCTGGTGCTGGGAATAAGCCTGCTCTCTTTTCTCCTGAACAATGGAATGTTTCCACAGAGAACACAGTTTCACTTCCCCCTCAGGTTGTGTAGGTGCAGCTGATGCTGGTGCTGGGAATAAGCCTGCTCGCTTTTCTCCTGAACACTGGAATGTTTCCACAGAGAACACAGGGGAGAAGGGTAGCTGTTTTGGAAAAGGCATGAGAGGCCACAACCACATTCATCCCAATCCATTCCCCTCTGAGACAGAGGGAACAACCATATAGCCCACACCCAAGTCAGTCACAAGACAATGTTAAGAGGCAAACAATGGGACACATGCTCATTTTTTCTCTTCTCCTTGGAAAGCTGTGGTAAAAAGCCCTCAGAGAGGAGAAGCAGGAAGAGGGTCCCAGCCCTAGACCCCCATCTTACCAGGTTGGCAGGCATTGTCTGAGCAAGATCCCCTTTCTCTTGTGTCTTGCTCTCAGAAGAGGCCTCTTAAAGGAGGGCTGTGGTGAGGATTCCTTAGGTCACTCCTGGACACATGCCCTGTCCCCAGAGCCTCTCCTCTCTGTGACTGAAGGCTTTTTCAGAAATCTTGCTCCAGTATTGGGTATGACAAATACTTCATTTTCTTCATCTTTAGTCTAAGTAATATTTATATGGCTCCAAATGATCTGAAGCCACAGCTGTTGGGAGTGAGGCTGGACAGCCTAGGAGCTCTGGTCTACACTTGTTCTTGTGAACCTGAAGCCTGGGGGTCATCTTCATATCCAGCTTCTCCCTCATCCTCCACGAGACCATATGGGTAAGAGCATCTCAGAGAGGGACCAGAATGCAAAGGCCATGAGGTGAGACTGACTTGGCGGGTTGAGGAAGATCAAGAAGGTGAGTGTGACTGGAGCAAGGGAGTCAGGAAGAGTATAGAAGAAACAGAGTCAGAGAAGAGGGCACAGCCCAGGTCTGTGCTCCTTTTTGGGGGGATATTCAACAAAAATGTTCAGTATAGGGGGTTTGAACAAATCAGTTATAATTCATCTAAATGATGGGCTTTTAAAATCATGGTGCAGAAAATACCTAAGAACATGAGACAATTCTGTCAAGTTTTATGTGACATTAAAAATTGCAGAAGGGTAATACAGTATGATGCCGATTTTACTGAAATAAATCCATTTTCTAAAGTGAAATGAATGAACAAAATATTAACATTATGGTTTGAGTGGCATGTTTGTCAGTGAATTATATTTTTTTCTTTCTTTAATTGCTCTTTAGTTTTCAAATATTTGTATTAAGTGTTACTGTATCATAAAAATATTATTATACAAAAAATTAGAATATTCTTATTTCAAAACTGTTTCTTCCTTGGGGATGCTTCCCTTTTTCATCTAGTCAGTGCCCTGGAACTTACCCATTCTAAGAGAAATGGAAGCACGTGTTATTTTTTCTTACAGGATACAAAAAATTAGAATATTCTTATTTCAAAACTGTTTCTTCCTTGGGGATGCTTCCCTTTTCATCTAGTCAGTGCCCTGGAACTTACCCATTCTAAGAGAAACGGAAGCACGTGTTATTTTTTTCTTACAGATAAAGATAGGAAATGAGAACCATTTGAACATTTTTTATCAGTCAAGGAATGAAAGAACTACCTTCTCCCATTTCTGTCTCTTCCTAGAAGTGTTATTCTAGTCTGTCCCATGTGGAGCTGGCTGTCCCTGCCTTCTCCATGGAAGCTCTTCCCATGTGCATGCATTTGTGCGGGTCTGGGAGTGGGCATTTCTCCAACGTCAGCTGAGTCTGGAACTCAGATATGAATTGATAGTTGGGTTATCATCATCAGAATTGAGAAGAGTCTACCTGTCAGCATGCATTCACCTAACCTGTGCATCAGATAGGAACTCCAGATTCCTTTGTTCTTCCCCTCACAAATCTCAATGGCCTGCATGTCCCATTCCATCTAACACTGTATCACTGATAAGGGCAAGAGAGAAAAAATGGAGGGAAGGTTTAGAATAAACTTGTGGGGCACAGAAGGGTCATCACTTTTCAGTTGATCTCTGGAGGGGCTGTGGAGACTGAAGTCAGCCACATGGGCAGTTGACCACGGAGCCGGATAAAGACTGGACACCAAGGGTCAGGTGAGCTTCCCTGGTTGGCAATACTCTGTATTATTGCACATCGATGCTGGGAGAATTAACACTGTCTTGATTGCACTGGGCAAGGACACTGGAAGCTCCACATTTGGCACTCTCCTGGTACTCTGCCATATGTATGTCTTCCCTTGGCTGATTTCAATGTGTAGCCTTTCCCTGTAGTAAACCATAACTGTGAATATAATAGCTTTCAGTGAGTTCTCTGAGTCCTTTTAGTGAACTGTTAAACCTAAGAGTGGTCTTGGGATCCCTGAACTTGCAGTTGGTGTCAGAAGTGAGGGCAGTTTTATACAGGCTGTTCCCTCTAATTTTGCAATTGGCTAACTTTGGCAACAGCTACTAGACATATCAAAGATGCTCACCTGAGATTGAACTGAGATATTTTTACCTGTCAGATTGGCAACATTCTAGAAATTTGAGAATACAGTGCACACTGGCTAGGCTGTGAGACAACAGGTGCACACAAATCCTCTGGAGATGAAAGCACATTATCAGTAAAACACTGAGGGAGGAGAATTTGTCAGTGTCTATTAGAATTACAAATACATATGCTCTTTGATCCAACAGAATTCACCCTGTGGATTTTCTTGCACACATTTCATATGTAAGAAGACATGTACTGTAAAATTTTTTGTAACAGAAAAGGAAAACCCAAATGTCTATTAATAAGTAACTGGTTAAATATATTATGGTGCATCTGTAGAATGGAATAGCACACCCTTGTAAAAGATAATCAGGAAGCTTTCTATGTACAAATTAGACAGGTCTCTTAAATTATAATGCTAACTTAAAAACCAAGACGTGGGGCTGGCTGGTTAGCTCACTTGGTTAGAGCATGGTGCTGATATCATCAAAGTCAAGGGTTTGGTTCCCATACTGGCCAGAGGCTTAAAGCAAAACAGAACAAAACACCAGGGCGTGAATCTCTCTCTCTGTGTGTGTGTGTGTGTAATTCCCATACTGGCCAGAGGCTTAAAGCAAAACAGAACAAAACACCAGGGCGTGAATCTCTCTGTGTGTGTGTGTGTGTGTGTGTATCTACCTTTTAATCTATGAAGACGCTTTGGAAGGAAACATAACAAACTAGTAACTGTGATTACCTGTGGGTTTGTAATGGGAATTGGATGGACAGGGAACAGGCAAGGGAGACTTCTCACTATATTTTTATACCTTTTCTCTTTTGAGCCTTGTGAAAGTACTACCTATTTAAAAAATAAAAGAATTAAAAAGTTAAAACACATCCTTCCCAAATTTCAGATGTTGTTAAAAGCATTAACACAGTATATGCAATATATATTTTCTATTTTTGATTTTATCTGTCATTTAAAATAACCTGGAAACACAAAATTAATCTACTAATTAGCCTTTGCTGAATATGACACGAAGGGATCACACATTCTAATTTCAAAAGTTTCTCAGTCTTCCAGTCCTAATTTTCCAGATATAAGTTTAGAAACTTGGGTTTTGTCGTTATTTCTTTCATCATCTTTACTAATATCCGTGGGCTTTGTTATTGGCAAGTTGATCAGTCAAGCTTTATTCTTGGAAAACCAACTTTTGCAGTGGGGCAAACATTAAAAAAAAAAAAAAGATATTTTCCACAATGCAAAGGGGAAAAAATGTGCAACGATCAGGATGTTTCTGAAACAGGCTTCAACAGACTCGAGTCATCCTATTTCTTTTCCCTTGTTTCCTGAGCTTACGCTTCCTTTTTTCCAGCTGTGCAAGAATCGCTCTCTTCTCCCTTAATTACAATTAGAAAATGTTTTCCAAAGTGAAAATGTCGTAGTTGTAGGATTGGCAAACGACCCTGTCTTAAACAAACCCAAAAGAGAATGGCAGGGTTCTCTGGAAACAGCTGCCTCCTCTTCTGGTGTAAAGGTCATCTCGTAGCTAGTCCTCGTCTTTCAGACTATCGCAGCCGAGTGCTGCAGCCAGACGACTGATAGCCACAGATGCAAACAGATCCTCGATAAATCTAAGATAATCCACATAGACGTTGGGATAACGCGTTTGCCAGCTGGCATGGTGAGCTACTTCCCGCGCTCTACGCACATCCATAAACACCCAGTTGGCTTCGTCAAACCCTCTTAACCGGTTGCAGTAGGCGCGGGGCACGTCTTCTCCAAACAGAGGCTGCGCCTGCCCCAAATCAGGCCCGAAGCCTTCGGGCTCGCGC
>NW_007726204.1:394809-397373 GCF_000696425.1 Galeopterus variegatus
TCCCTTTTCCTCCCCCGACCTCCATTTTCTAGGGGAAGGTCTAGTTGTCTGGCTGGCTTCTGTTCGCTGCCTACCTTATTGTCCTGTCTCCCAAAGCTCCAGCCCAGACGACTTCTAGCTTATAGGGGTTCTTCCAGACTCGTTTGTATTGCCACCTCTGTGCTTCTGGGTTTGTTTCTCTATTCTCTTGTGTCAATTTATTTGCTTATCTATGCCAATGCAAATTGTCTTACTATAATTATACAATACACTTTAATATACGATTTATTAGCAGCTGGTAAGGATAAATTCTCCTAGTTCTTTAAGATTGTCTTAGCTATTCTTGGACTTTTACTCTGTATGTGAATTTTTGAGTCAGTTTGAGAGTTTCCATAACAATCCGATTGGGATTTTGATTAGAAATTCAGGGCTTAGGGCCGGCCTGTGGCACACTCGGAAGAGTGAGGTGCCGATAACACCAAGGCCCCGGGTTCGGATCCCATATAGGGATGGCCGGTTAGCTCACTGGCTGAGCGTGGTGCTGACAACACCAAGTCAAGGGTTAAGATCCCCTTACCGGTCATCTTTAAAAAAAAAAAAAAATCAGGGCTTAGATGAATTTAAAGGAGACCTGGGAGTCTTTATTTTTTATTTTTTGGTGGCTGGCTGGTCACGGGGATCCAAACACTTGACCTTGTGGAATCTTTAAAATTGAATATTCCCTTCCATTAATGTGGTATTTGTGTCCACTTATTCAGGTCTTAACTAATTATAAGTTTTATAGTACTCTTTCTAATTGTGAAGATAAAGGTTGTAACACTATAAATAAAAACAGTGAATGATAAACAAATTAAAGATGGAATTTCCTTGGCAGGGCGATGATGTGGGAGGCAATGGGGAGGGACACCTAGGGAGTCTCAAAGGTACTAATAATTTCTTTCTGAAGCTTGGTGGGGGGTACATGAATATTTTATTCTTTTATTTNGTGGCAGCGCGGCTGCTTCCCCGCGGTCCTCACGCCGGGGCCGGCTCTCGGGGTTCTCCTCACCGCACGGCCCAGCCGTCGGGCCTTCTCCTGCCTCGTCCGCCGGGCCTTCCCCGGGCTCCGCCGGCTCCCGCCTTCCGCCGCCTACCTCCGCCTGCGGGACGTCGCCGTCGCCATTCGCCGCGCCTGCGGGACACTGCGGGACACTGCCGTCTGCGGGCAGCGCGGACATCTCGAACCGCGAGGTCAGCTCCGCCGCTCCCAGGAAAACCCGCCTAACGGCACAGCGCGTTGTGCGTGTGAGCACGTAGGCCCGCGCGCGTCTCGGTGAGCGTGCGCGCGCGTGCACGTACTTGCGGGCGCGCGCGCGCCTTTAACCCCCGGCGCCTGAGTGAAGGTACACGCGGAGTTCGAGCCGGGCGGGCGTTCCCTCCAGTCCCTGTGGAGTGCTGGAAATCTCAAACTGTCCTTCTGTGGCTACGCGTGTACTCTTTTCCCGCTTCTCAGTCTCCTCCTGCTTTTCCCCTTTCCTTCCCCCTGCATCTCTTTCCCTTCTCCTCCCCTGCTACCCTCTCCTTCCACCTCCTCTGTCTCTCTTTGCCCCCACCTCNAACACCAAGTCAAGGGTTAAGATCCCCTTACCGGTCATCTTTAAAAAAAAAAAAAATCAGGGCTTAGATGAATTTAAAGGAGACCTGGGAGTCTTCATTTTTTATTTTTTGGTGGCTGGCTGGTCACGGGGATCCAAACACTTGACCTTGTGGAATCTTTAAAATTGAATATTCCCTTCCATTAATGTGGTATTTGTGTCCACTTATTCAGGTCTTAACTAATTATAAGTTTTATAGTACTCTTTCTAATTGTGAAGATAAAGGTTGTAACACTATAAATAAAAACAGTGAATGATAAACAAATTAAAGATGGAATTTCCTTGGCAGGGCGACGATGTGGGAGGCAATGGGGAGGGACACCTAGGGAGTCTCAAAAGTACTAATAATTTCTTTCTGAAGCTTGGTGGGGGGTACATGAATATTTTATTCTTTTATTTTAATTATTCTAGTTATACAAATTTTGTACACATGATATATTTTGCAATTAAACTAATGGTGCATGCCTTTTATTGGATTCATTTTTTTTATCCCATTTCTTTTTATTGTGGTAAATACACATAACACAAAATTTGCTATCTTAACCATTTTTAAGCATGCAGTTCAGTGGTATTAAATACATTCATAGTGTTGTGATACCATTACCACCATACCTCTCCATAACTCTTTTCTTCTGTAAAACTGAATCTCTGGACCCATTAAACAATAACTCCCCATTTCCCATTCCCCCATCCCCTGACAACCTCTATTCTACTGTTTGCATGATTTTGATTAATCTAAGTACCTCATATAAGTGGAACCGTACAGTGTTTGTCTTTTTGTCACTGGCTTATTTCCCTTAGCATAAGGTCCTCAAGGTTCATCCATGTTGTAGCATGTGTAAGAATTTCCATTTTTAGGGCCGGCCCGGTGGCGCACTGGGGAGTGCGCTGCTTGGGAGCACGGCGGCACTCCCGCTGAGGGTTCGGATCCCATATGGAGACCGGTTCCCG
>NW_007726204.1:398360-399965 GCF_000696425.1 Galeopterus variegatus
AAAAAAGAATTTCCATTTTTAAAAAAAGGCTGAGTAATATTCCATTGTATGTATATACCACATTTTGCTTGTCCACGCTTCTGTCGATGGACACTTGGGTTGCTTCTACATTTTAGCTATTGTGAATAATGCTGCAATGAACATGAATGTACAAATATCTCTTCAAGACCCTGTTTTGAATTCTTTTGAGTATATTCCCAGAAGTGGTTTTGCTGGATAATATGGTAATTCTGTTCTTGGCTAGCATATCATTTTTACTCATTGCTCTGTATTCAACTCTGTCTCCTTCCTCTCAACACTCAAATAAAGGCCCTCACAATTGTCTTATACTTCCTGCCCTCTTAACAAAACTCAAAATTAAGGTAAGGGATATCTCACTCCATAATCCGACCTCATCGTCTATGGGGCAGGTCCTATGAATAAAAGTTAGAATGAAAACTGGTCTCTGTAAATGCAGCTTAATTTCAAACTGAGATTGTACAAAGTTCATTTTTGCTCCTATTATTCTGTCCATGTGCAGAAACTGTTATTCCCACCCCAGTGTGCACATTCGCTTCTCCAAGCCTATTAATGTGTTACTGACTCTAGGTAGCCTTTGGAATTGTCTGTCATTATGTCCATTTTCAGAAACAATGAGAGCTTCTCATCTCTTGAAAGGCCAAAATTTCTAACAGATTTAATTCTTATTTTGGGGCAGCTAAAGTTTTGTGTGTTTGTTGTTGTTGTTGTTAACTAAACTATTATACAATTATTATTTGTACATTAAAAATAAAATAGAATTTTAAAAAAGTACGCCTAGAACTCAATAATAAAAGATAACAGGCGTCTGTTGGTAGTCTGCTGATCACAATGAACTCTAGAACTCTGTGATGACGCTCCTCCTGGAAATGGTTTTTTATATTTTGCAGCCAAGGCTGTAGCCTTTTCTCCTTCATTGGCATCAGTCTTGGTTTTCTCTTAGCCAATTATCCATTTTCCTTTGGGGATTCTTTCAAATATCACTCTTCCAAAATCAGGCTTATATTGAGAAAAGGACTTTTGGAAGCTGCCAACCATCTTTTCCACCTAGACTGTGTTTGGCACTTTAGTGGATCCTCTTCAACATGATTGCGTAATTCAAGGCATAACACACGTGAATAAAGAGAAGATGCTCGGCATGATTAGACAAGAGGGTATGCTTCAGTATTCCCCACGTTGTAGGAAGAGCTGTCAAGACAAAGACAGAAGCTCATTGTTGCTTTGGGGCTTTTGGGGGTTTTCTATATACTGTACTCAGTTTAATTTAATTAAACTTTCTTCCCTTACATTGTTGTGATCTAGAATACATACAGGCAAATGCATAAAACATGTATATAATGCTCAAAGAATGGTTATAGAGATCATCTATATAACCACTACTCAGGTTAAGAAATGAAATATTGTCAGTACCCTAGAAACTCTCTGTGTACAGCTCCATGTCACAACATCATTTCATTCCCCTTGATGTAAACAATATTCTGACTTTGGGGAAATTTTTCTTATAGGCTTATTACCTTTACAGCCCTAAACATCATGGTTCATTTTATTTAAAATTTTGCTAAAGTCAACTCAAGATGGATTAAAAAA
>NW_007726204.1:401716-403850 GCF_000696425.1 Galeopterus variegatus
GGGCCACAATAATCAACCACATTGTATATCGACAAAATAAAATTATAAATAAATAAATAAAAATAAAATTTTGTATGAAGAGAATTATACTTTAAACATTATTTTGTGCTTTGCTTCTCTTGTTCAATATTTTGTTTGTAAGAGTTATTTATATAGTTACATGAAGCTATAGTGTATTCATTTTTATTGCTTTAAAATATTCCATTGTATGGAAACAGTATAATTTATTTTAGATAATTGGATTTTTTCCAATTTTTAGCTTTTATGAATGATGTTGCTATGAACATGTTAAAAAATTTCACTATTCATATATATATAGGGATGGAATTTTAGGGTCAAAAAGGATGCATATCTTCAACTTTACTAGCTAATGTCAAACAGTTTTCTGAAGTGGTCCTACAAATTTACACTCCTACCTGAGAGTTTCATTGCTTCACATACCAACATTTTTTTCAGACTTTAAATTTTTTGCTAATTATGTGTTTTAACTACCAGTTCCCAGATTACTAATGATGTTGAACAATACTTTTTGATATTCTCTTTTGTGAAGTGCCTGTTCAAGTCTTTTGTCTATTTTTATTGGGTTGTCTGACTTTATTATTGATTTGCAAAAGTTGTAAAAAAATATATTCTATACACTAACCCTTTTGTGACACCCCACAAAATCTGATACTTATAGTTTTATTAAAAGCATTGTCTAATTTCATTGTTGGTTTCTTCCCTAANACCGGCCATCCCTATGTGGGATCCGAACCCGTGGCCTTGGTGTTATCAGCACCGCACTCTCACTCTCCCGAGTGAGCCACTGGCCGGCCCAATAGAAGTTTATTTTTAACTCACATAATAATCAAGAGTTGTTTCACATTTGGTAAGGGGATCTTAACCCTTGACTTGGTCTTGTCAGCACCACGCTCTCCCAAGTGAGCTAACCGGCCATCCCTATATAGGGATCCAAACCCGTGGCCTTGGTGTTATCAGCACCGCACTCTCCAAAAAGCAGACCCTGAGACCAGGGAACAAGTGCAAGTAGTGCGAGGCATCCCCCCTGGAGACCTTCCTGCCCTGCCCTGCGGAGCCGGTGTACCAGGTGAGCCTGCAGCCCGAGAGCACGGTGCTGAGGAACAGGACGGCAACGGCCTCCAGATCCCACAGCGAGGACAAGCCCGCACCGTCACCTCCTGTGCCTTGTCTGCAGCGTCCGCGGGCGGTGCGCTCTCTCCCAGCGACTTCGTGAACGTCCGGCGCATGGATAAGCTCAGAGATCGGTATCGGTCACTCGGAGTCACCGTCACACACTGCGCCGAAGCCCAGTGTGACGCACAAATACGTCAGATGGGAGAACGGCCCCGGGGGCTTCATCGGGCTCAAGTCGGCCGGTAACCCTCGAGTCTGCACCTTCCTCTGGGTTCTTAATACACCTCCCAAGGGCCGCCTGCCTCGGCACCTCACCCGCCAGAGCCTCGGGCCACCGTGTTTGAATTCGTTCTCGTGCAGCAGCACCTCAGAGAGCTGGGCCCAGGACCACCACGCCCCTCGCCCACCCTGCAAGCCAGGGTCTATCGCCGAAGCCTCCAGAGCCAGAAAGGGGGTCCAGCTGGGCTTCCCTCTGCCCACATAGGACCTCTCCTCCAGCAGTAGGCAGCTCCTTGGTCCCAACCTGCCACCCTCCACCGAGTCACACTGTGTCTGGGAGCCATAGCCCTGAGCAGGTTGTGGGGTCGAGCATTGGGACTCTGAGCTCTGCTGGCTGAGGGCAGTGGGGTCCGTCCAGCTGATTACATGGTGTCTCTGCCTCCTGGAGGAGGAGGTCGTTGTCCTCTACCTTGCCAGGGGCAAGGTCTGGGACAGGAGCCTCAGATATGGTTGGAGAGGACCAGGGCCCTGGACGGAGCAGGTCAGGGCGGCCTGTCTCCAGCGTTAAAGTGAAGGAGCCCTTCATCTGCCTGCTTTCTCGTCACGTTTTTTTAGGATTAAAGGGTCTGGGACCTTTTTCCATATGCATTTATGGAGGAGTGAGTGGCAGGTGTGTGTGTGCAGGGGGGGGGGTTGTGGGTGCTGGCAGTGATCTCTGCCTTTCTCAGGTTTTCTTCCTCCCCCCAGGGCCTCCTTGGGGACCTTTGTAACTTGAGCCAAT
>NW_007726204.1:404806-407129 GCF_000696425.1 Galeopterus variegatus
GTACGGGCGCGACACTGAGGGTTGTGATCCGTTGCCGGACACGAAAAAAAAAAAAAAAAGACAAAAAGGAGAAAAAAAAAAAAAAGTATGAACTCAAACAAACAAACAACCCAACAAAACAAAAACCAAAAACATAAGGTGGCACCGAAAGGGGACTGGGGAAGAGTTACAGGAAAGGGAATGCCGCCAATAAAGAGAGCTCTATTAATTCAGCCACAGCAGTGCACAACTGCAGTTTAAGTCTGGGAAACAGTTTACAACACATGCCTCAGAATGATCTCACCAAGGGATGAGGGACCTGGACTATTTATGACTCCTGGGTGTCATTGATTAGGATTGTTCCTGGAGGGTGATTTGGCATTTTCAGATTGCCATGCATACATGGCACCGTGGCTTTCTATAGTTCTAGAAAAAGATTGTAAGGCACAGATGAAGATACTGGCAGTTGGAATAATACTGGTAAACACTGGTAAACAGTTGGTGGCTAGTCACTTTTTCCTTCCTTCCTTCCTTCTTTCCTCCCATCCCTGTCTTTCAATATACAATTGGAAAGTAAGGTTAGTGGGACAAGATAAACCCTCCTCTACTGTAGTTGAATTTTGCTCTTATACTATCATTCTAGATTCCTCTCATCCTTGGCCAGTACTTCTGCTGGTCTAAGTTGTTTTCTTGGTGGGGTAAACACATACCTTCCTGTGGGGGGGGTCTGAACCCCTTTTCCCTCATCACACTGACGTTGCTGTAGTTCTGCATTTACAGTTACTTCTGGATATGAAAGCATCAGTAGTTCTAGATATACTCTTCCTGGCCCCCATTACATAGCAGCCATCCTATCTCCTGCCAGCACAGTAATTTCTTTCTCTGCCTGCTGGTCTCCTGGCCTGAGGAGCCAGGAGTGACTGGGTGGCCACCAAAGCTTAAAGTTAATAGGGCTCTTGCTGTGTCTTCTGGTGGAAGTGTTCTCTCCTCGAGGAACTAGGACCTCTGGATATGCAGGGGCTGGAATTGCAGGGACAGAAACACAAATTTCTCAAATGAGTCATGGAAGTGATGGTGAGAGGGTCACTTCTACTCCCACCTCTTGTGTTCTTTGTATAGTTCTGTTTATTGAGGACTATACTGCCATACAATGGCTATTGGTTTTTTTTTTTTTCCCTTTTTGTCTTTTTTACTGACCAGCAACGGGATCGCAACCCTTGGTGTTGCNTGCCATACAATGGCTATTGGTTTTTTTTTTTCCTTTTTGTCTTTTTTACTGACCAGCAACGGGATCGCAACCCTTGGTGTTGCGCCCGCACCGCGCTCAGCCAGTGAGCGGGAACCAGTCTCCACATGGGATCCGAACCCTCAGCGGGAGCGCTGCCGCGCTCCCAAGCGGGGCACTCTCCAGTGCGCCACCGGGCCGGCCCAATGGCTATTGGTTTAAAGCATCTTGAAGTTACAGTAATCCAATTCTACAAGGTATCATCTCCAAGCTCGTGCCTCAGTTAGGCCTTTTTTAAAAGATCATAAATGGCAGGGAGTGAAGCCTTAGACAAAGGCAGAAAGTGAAGCCTGGAGTCTATTCTAAATTCTTCTTATTGCACTTAACTAATTCAGATTTTAAGGTGAGCCCCCATTAGAGTATTGACTATTTTCCAGAATTGGTCCCTATAACAATGAATTTTGTTCTCCTGGCCTGAACCAGCCATTCATCACCAAGGGAGATGGGAAGAGATATCAGAAAGTTTCACAAGAAATAATGTCCCTTGTAAAATATTCAGGTTAGAACTGGGTACACTTGCGTACTCACTCACTCCTGCACTCCCTCCGCTCACCTCTTTTGAGTAGCTCCTCTGTGCTGGGTCGCATGAAATTAACACCCCCTGACTATAAAACCAGGTTTTCTCTCCATGCAATCACTTTCACAGCAGGGGCCCCAGGGGGAAGGGACAATCTTCAGGTGTGGCAGACACTTGGTCGTCATTAGTTCTTCCACTTAATAAGTGGTTTCTGATAGCAGAAGATGATCATGTTACTTTCCAGCTTTGTAGCTTCCCAGGGCTCACAAATGTCCTCAGAACAAAGCACAGAACTTTTATGTTGGCACTCAAGGCCTTTGTGATAGGGATCCTGCCTTTCTGATGGTTACCAGAATTTCTTAACTCATCCTGTGCTTCCTAAAAATAAAATATTGATGTAGTGTCATAAACATGCTGTGGTATATCTCATATTGTTTTCTTATACTGTTGCAGCTCCTGCCTAATTTTTACATCCACCCTTTATTGATAGAACATACTAGTATTTTAAAATTCAGAATAATTTCTAACTCTTACTGAATTGC
>NW_007726204.1:408355-409973 GCF_000696425.1 Galeopterus variegatus
ATCTACAAGAGGAGAAATGTGTCAGAAATACAGCATGCCATCAAACAAGCTTTCAGCCCTCCTTTTCACTCTGCCCTGGTACCTACATTGTCCACCCAGAAAACTCCTAATCACATTTCAGAACCCAGTAGATGCATTTCTTCTTATAGACTACCTTTCCTGACTTATTTCATAGAGTTGCTCACTCTAGTTTCTGTGTTTCCTCTCATTCCTCCAGTGCAGTTCTACCACTCTAGGTCACACGGTCTGCATTTGCTGAGCCTCCCCTCTATCCTAGAAGATCCCCAGGGAAGGGGACTGTATGTCAAGAACCTTGAATCCCTGTATCTTGCACAGGGTCTGCCACAGGGACAGTGCTCAATACATGTTCATTGAATGCATAAGTTTTAGTCTTACAAGCCTTAACTGCTTTTTATGCTGATGGCCCAGTTTCTCTTTTAAGGAGTTCAGATTTGATCTGCTGGTGGTAAAGAACAAAACTTAAGGGCCAGCTCCTGGCTCACTTGGGAAAGTGAGGTGCTGATAACACCAAGGCCACGGGTTCGGATCCCTATATAGGGATGGTCAGTTCATTCACTTGGGAGAGCGTGGTGCTGACAACACCAAGTCAAGGGTTAAGATCCCCTTANGTCACCATTTAAGTCCAACAACGAGACCTTTGTGATTTGCAGAAGTCCAAGATACTTGGGAAGTCCAAGATACTTACTTGCAGAAGGAGAGGTCATATAGAGGAAGATATAACCAGCCGGCCCCCAGCTGTTCCAGCCTCTCCGAATGAAGAGGCAGACACAGTAAAGCACCCATCTGAAAGCCCTGCCTAGTAAATCCTTCAGAAAACGTGGTCTGACTGAAGCCACATAACACACCACCCATGAGTCCAGTAAACCTACAAAACTGGGTAAGATAATAATAAATTATTGCTTTAAACTAATATGGTTTAGGAAGGTTTATTTTGCAATGCCTCATTAGAACAATAGTAAAACCAGAGTCTGGTCACTGCATCCATATGTATAAATTGTGCTTGTTCCAATAACAAATTACATATTCCCTGATCTAAAACCATGACAATTCATTTCCAAACATAGGCCAAGCTTGCTACCTACATAAAATTTTAAAATATTGTAATTCTTTTGAAACAAGAAAAAGAAAAGGAATTCTTTGAGGGCAATCATTGAACTTCTGTGGTTCTCTATTGCCTGGATTGAAAATTTCAAGTGCTAACTTTGTCTTCTTTTTATTTATTTATTTATTTAATATTTTAATAAGTACATTCTGAGATGCCGTTGGATGGGGAAGGAAGAAAGGGGGGCGGGGCTGGCCCATGGCTGGTTCCTTTGCTGACCTGGCTGCAGTCGGCAGTGGGTGGGGCCAGGGCCCATGCCCCGCAGTTTCAGGACCCCCAGTGGGAGCTTCCATTCTGGCTCCGGCTCCGTCACTGTCCTCTGTCTTCTTTCTGAAATTCCTCCAGTGCATCCTGCACAAAGCCAGGCATGGTGTCAACACACAATAAACATCCTTAGAATAAATAAAATAATTAAGAAATTTCATCGTATTTTCCTGAAATTATAAAATCTCTTCTCAAAGCCACTAAGTACAGCTCTGTGGCTGTAGACTGCTG
>NW_007726204.1:411605-420854 GCF_000696425.1 Galeopterus variegatus
CACCAAGTCAAGGGTTAAGATCCCCTTACCGGTCATCTTAAAAAAAAAAAAAAAAAGAATGAATCTTGAGTGTTCTTACAGAGGCGGAATAGTACAGATGTTTCAAAAAATAGGGCATCATTTTTAACAGCTTATAAGCCTACGAAAAGATACCCCACCTACATCTCAATAAAATGTTCACCTTTTGAAAAATATTCACTCATTTGAAAAGGTCAGAGAGTTTGAACGTTTTATTCATTGCTGAGGCCATGGAGAAAGTCACTTTTCAGGTATTAGCTTGTTAAATTTAAAATGCACATGTTTTCAAACCAGCTATTCCACTTCTCTAAAATTATCCTCTAATATAAATATTGGGAGGTTAACAATTGCAAAAGTGTTGTCTAGAAACCTTAATGTAGCATCATTTCTTGGAGCAAAATATTGGAAACGACTTAAGTGTCCATCAGTAAGGGTCAAGTTAAATCATTCTGGTAATCCTTCTATTGGACTATTATGCAATTGTTTAAAAAATGAGGCAGCATCACGGATTGAAGAATTTCCACAACATATATTCTTTGACAACAAATAAACTCTAATTCCCAAGGAATTAGAATCTTCTTCAGTATTATACTGACAGTGAATTTAAACCCTTTATTAAAAAGTTGATCCAAGTTACGGTGAGTAATTATTAAACTAGCACTCATGCAACCACCTCCAAATTCAGGGTATGGAAGTTGTTAACACCATTAGCTCCTGCATGTTCCTTCCCCACCAAGTGACCTTCTTGCCCCCACCAGCTCCCTCTCTTCTGCCTTTCCTCTTCACTTTCCTATTATATACTATTGATTTTTTATGAATATGCCAACACACATACATAACAATTTTAGTTTGATGGACACTGGATGGTTTCCAGCTTGAGGCAATTTGGTGGAAACAGGTGGGTTCTTTTCCAGCGCACATTATCTCCACCTGGTTCTGGGCTGCCCCTTGGATTGGGGCTCAGACTGAATGCCCTGCTCTCTACAGTGACATTCCCTTCCAACTTCACAAAGACCTCCTCAGTCCCCTGGTGCTCTGCAACCTGTTCCACAGGTTCTAGTCAAAATTGATTGTGTGTTGTTTTGGTCTGTTTTTATTGGGAGGGGACTAGGAACAAACCTCTCTAGTCATCCACTCTGGGAACTGTCTGTAACTTTCTTTTCTTTCTTTCCTTTTTTTTTTTTTTTTTTTCAGGGAAAATTTCCAGAAAGACCACAAGATCATGAGATGTAAAGCAAATATCACCCTTTTTGATTGGTGAATAGGCGTAATTGGGTACAATGACCATAGAGAATTACTGGGAAGGCAGAGATTAAAAAAAAAAACATTGAACATTAAAGTATTTCGAACATCTCTGATGGATAGGGTTGGTCCAAAGTTCTCTCAGGAGAGGACACTCCAGGGAGAAAAGGCAGTATAAGGAGAGGAGTGGGGGGTGAGGAAGGGTCTTCTGCTGTTGATGTCCAGGGTCCTGCAGTGGGATGGGAGGCAGTGGGATGGGAGGCAGTGACGGGCACTGCAGGGGGTGGCCATGGAGGTTCTCATTACCTGAGTCTGTGGGCAGAGAAGAATGGGGGCTGCAAGGGATGCCGTCTCTGAGAACTGGCATTGTGTGTCCTGACTCAAGGGTTTGCCTTGCACCCATCCTTGACAAAGATTTACATTCTACAAGAAAGTGTGTGCCTTGTCCTCTGTTGGAGCCTAAAGCTCATCTGTGAAATGACACTTCCCTTTCTTAGCCTAGAGGGAGGATGGGAGAAGGGAATGACCATTCCTGAGCACTTTTTAATAAACAAACCAACTTTTTCTAAGACTGAGCCTCAATTTTTCCAGAAATGAAATGGTACTTCCCCCATTCCCAGACTGATGGGAGAGAGGATATCAGTTCTCTTTTTGGGTTTCCTGGTTGGGAGAATGGAAGTGTGAACTTTGGGGTCCAGGTGGAAGGGAAGGCAGCCTCCACAGATGCTTGCCCCTCTGTTCTCAGTGCAGAGAGCACAGGCTCACGCTCAGCCTTCCCCAGCTCAACACAGCCCCCTTCCCAGTCTGCCCCTCTCTCAGTTATTCACACCCCAAACCCCATGCTCAGTCCAGAAACCCCAGTGTCATCCCTTACCCTTCTCTACCTATCACACCCTTTATTATGCCTATTGGAAAACCCTAGGGCTCTACTTTCATAAAACAACCAGGAATTATCCAGTTCTCATCCCCTGCCAGTTTACTGAGGGCAGAAAATTGTCTATTTTATCTATTCTGAGTGCCTTCTAATCCTTTCTTTAACAAACAAATGTCTTTTCCTATAACATCTTTCTGAAATACTAACCAGACAGCATAACTCAGAAACAAGTGGTGAATTGGGAGGTCAAATATGTCTGGACTATGGATTTCTTCAGAATCTATGGCTTTATAACTAGGAGTGAAGATAAAACAGAAACATATTCCCAGTTGGATTTAAATGTTTAGCCAGAATCATAAGGAACTGAAAGTACTGGGGAGCATGTGGCAGCCGCCCAGTGCATCCCTGAATCCATCCTGGAAGATTTGCAGAGATGAGAACAAGTATCAACAACTTGAAAGATGAAGGGTTCCATCACATTCCCATTTGACTTGCTTATTTGGCCTGCATGGAAGACAATTGGCTCTCAGAATGACGATGGATTATCATAAGCTTAACCAGATGGTGACTCCAATTGCAGCTGCTGTTCCAGATGTGGTTTTGTTGCTTGAGCAAGTTCACACATCCCTGGTACAAGGTATGAAGCTACCTATATGGCAAGTGTGTGGGGTTTTTTTCCTTGGTACCTATTAGTAAAGGCCACCGGAAGCAATTTGCTTTCAACTGACAGAGCCAGGAACATACCTTTGCTTCCCCATTTCAGACTGTATCAGCTCTCCAACCCTATGTCAAATTTAGTCCACACAGATCTTGGTCACTTTTCCCTTTTACAGGACATCATACCAGTCCTTTACATTAATGATATTAGGCTGAATAAAACTGGTGATGAGGAGGTGGCCACAACTTTAGACATACTGGTAAGATGATTGTGTGCCAGACTGTGAGAAATAAATCTCATAATAATTCAGGGGCTTTCCAATTCAGATAAATTTTTAGGAGTCCAGGGGATATGTTAAAACATCCCTTCTCAGGTGAAGAATAAGTTGTTGCATCTGACTCCTTCTACCACCAAAAGTGAGGGACAATGCCTAGTAAGCCTCTTTGGATTTTGGAGGCAACATGTACCTCACATGGGTATGTTACTCTGGCCTAGTTACTTAGTATCCTAAAAAGCTGTTAGTTTTGTGGGGTGCCCAGAAAAAGAGAAGGCTCTACAACATACCCAGGATGCCATGGAAGTTGCTCTGGTCATGCCATCTAGCAGATACACTGGTGCTGCGAGTGTAAGTGGCAGGTAGAGGTAATCTCTGGGACATTTGGCAGTCTCTTATAGGTGAATCATAGCACAGATCCAAGATTTTGGACCAAAGACCTGCCTTTGTGGATAACCACTCACCTTTTGAGAAAAAGCTTTTGGATTGCTACTGGGCCTTAGTAGACAGTGAATGCTTAACTCTGCCCACCAATTTACCATGAGACTATCTGCCCATCATGAACTGGATGTTGTCTGACCCACCAAGCCAAAAAAGTTGAGCATGCACAGCAATACTCCATTGTCAAATAGAAATGGTATATGTGAGATTGGGCTTATGCATGCCCTGAAGGCACAAGAAAGTTGCATGAGGAAGTGGCCCAAATTCCATAACCCCTAGTTCTGCCCCATTACCTTCTCTCTTCCAGCCTTTACCTTTTGCCTCAAGGGGAGTCTGCCTTATTTCACTTGGCATGTTTTAAAGGTTCATCCATGTTGTAGCAAGTATCAGAATGTCATTCCCTTCTAAGTCTAATAATATCCCATGGGATGTATATCTGTTGATAGACAAATGTTTATTGTCTTTTGCCTATTGTGAATAATACTGCTATAAACATTGGTGTACAAGTATTTGGTCGAGTCTCTTCTTTCAATTCTTTTGGGTATTTACCAGAAGTGGAATTGCTGGATCACATGGTAAACTTTTTGAGGAACCATGATAGTGTTTTCCACAGTGGCTGCACCATTTTACACTCCCAACTGCAATGTACAAGGTTCCAATTTCTCCACATACTCTCCAACATTTGTTATTTTCCATTTTTAAAATAATAGCCACCCTAATGGGTGTGAAGTGGTATCTCACTGTGGTTTTGATTTGTATTTCCCTAATGACTAGTGATGCTGAGTACCTTTTCATGTGCTTATTGGCCATTTGTATATCTTCCTTGGAGAAGTGTCTGTTCAAGTCCTTTGCCCATTTTTGAATTGGGTGGAGTTTTTGTCGTTGTTGAATTGTAGGTTTTCATGTAGTCTGGATATTAATCTCTTACCATATATATGATTTGCAAGTATTTTCTACCATTCAGTGAGTTGTCCTTTTATTCATTTAATAGTGAGTGGCCTTTTAATACACAAAAGTTTAAAATTTTGATGAAGTCCAATTTATCTATTTTTTTTTCTTTTGTTGCTTGTGCTTTTGGTTTCATATCCAAGAAATCATTATCAAATTCAACATCATGAGGATTTCTCTCTGTTTTCTTCTAAGATTTTATAGTTTTAGGTTTTACATTTAGTCTTTGGTGCATTTTGAGTTAATTTTTCTGTATGGTGTAAGGTAAGTGTTCAATTACATTCTTTTGCATGGGTATATCCAGTTTTCTCATTTGTTGAAAAGACTGTCCTTTCCTGATTAAATGGTCTTGGCATCCTTGTTGAATATCAATTGACCGTGTATGTGAGTGTTTATTTCTGGGCTTTCAATCCAATTCCATTGGTGTATATGTCTGTCCTTAAGCCAGTATTACACTGTTTTGATTACTTTAGCTTTGTACGGGGAGACAAACTTTGGACAGAATAAAAAAGCCACTTCCAAAGTCATTTTAAAACAGTAAATATCTTGGATTTGGTCTCGTTTTCCTATTTTCAGGACCTATACGAATGCTATTCATTACCAGTGTTTACGTATCTTGCGAAGATGAAATCCGTGTGCTGTTCAGCTGTGCTGGTGAGAAGTTCCACCATGAAACATGAGACACTTCTGCAGTGTCAGAGAACACTTTTTGGTCTCCTTCTTCCCATGCTACAACTCAATCTCACACCCACACACTTATACTACTCTTTCTTCTGTCACCAACACAGAGGTAGGGAGTAAAGCCTGGATTCTGTTCTCAGTTCCTTCTATTGCACTTACCTTATCTCATTCAGGTGCTGAGCTGAAGGTGAGCCCACGTTAAGTTTGGGGCCATCTTGTGTTATTGCTCCTTATTCCATTGAATTCTGTCCTCTTGGCCCGCACCAGCCACTCACTGCCAAGGGAGATGGGAGGAGATATCAGACAGATGCACAAGAAACAATGTCCCCTGTTGGTTTTTCAGGTTATAACTGCACATTTGCTCATGCATTCATTTCTGCACTCTTTCCACACACCTGTTTTGAGCATTGTCTCTGTTCTTGGCCCTGTGAAATTAGGATCCACAACTCCCACACTAGGCTTTCCTCGAAACTACAGTTTCCTCAGCAGGGGCACCTGGGAAGGGACACGCTCCAGGTGTGGTAGACACTTGCTCCTTGTTAATTATTTCATTTACTTAACAGTTTCTGGTGCCAGAAGAAGATGACCATGTTACTTTCCTGCTTGTACCTTCCTAGAGCTTACAATTGTATTCAGAACAAAGCGAAAGCCTCTGATGTTAGTTCTCAAAGCCTTTATAATAGAGATTCTTCTTCTCTATCTGATATTTACCAGAACTTCTTAAGTCTTCCTGTCCTCTTTAAAAAGTAAAATATTGGGATTGCCTTACTGGCCAGCCACCAATAAAGAAGTAGTCCTGTCCTCTTTAAAAAGTAAAATATTGGGATTGCCTTACTGGCCAGCCACCAATAAAGAAATAAGTAAATAAATAAATAAAAATTAATCAAAAATATTGATGTGGTGCCATAGATGTAATGTGGTATGCTTCTTTTTTCTTATATTGCAACTTCTGCTTATTTTTTACACTAGCTCTTTATTGATAGAACATGCTAGTATGTAAATATCCAGACTAATTATTAACTTTTTTTTTTTTTTTTTGTCTTTTTTCGTGACCGGGCTTTATTGATAGAACATGCTAGTATGTAAATATCCAGACTAATTATTAACTTTTTTTTTTTTGTCTTTTTTCGTGACCGGGAACGGATTGCAACCCTCAGTGTTGCGCCCGTACCGGACCGGGACCGGCAACGGGATCGCAACCCTCGGTGCTGCTCCCGCACCTCGCTCAGCCAGTGAGCGGGAACCGGTCTGTATGCGGGATCCGAACCCTCGGGGGGAGTGCCACCGCACTCCCAAGCGGCGCACTGTAGCAGTGCGCCACCGGGCCGGCCCCAATTATTAACTAACCCTCGGGGGGAGCGCTGCCGCGCTCCCAAGCGGCGCACTGTAGCAGTGCGCCACCGGGCTGGCCCCAATTATTAACTTTTTGAGTTAACCCTCTATTAATGCTGCATTTATTTTGAGGGCAAGGGTGGGGAGATCCCCATCCATCTTAATATATGGTTTATGAGTACGTTGTGTGGAGTGTAGGTCTAATTTACAGGTATAGGTTTTTTTTTTAATGTAAAGCAAAAAGAGCAATTTTGGGAGCAACTTGTTTCTCCAAAAGACGAAATAGGTAAAAGATTTTAATAATTGCTGAATGACCATGTTGATGAAGGTTTAGCTTTCTCCAGTTCTAAATTCTGTCGCATTAGAATTCCTTTACAAAAATATCAAACAATTCAGAACTTGTGATTCAGAAAACCACATAAATTTCTACTTCCTCCAGCATAGAGATTTCAAGCGATGATTCAAGGAGCCCTCTAAGTCTTCTGTTTTGCTAGCCCCTCACGTGGAGGAAGAGGCCTGGATGTTCCATTAGTCGAGCCAGAACCACGGACAGAACCGCAGGGTTTTGGTGTCCTTTTTTTTTCCTGGTATGGTTGACAAATAAAAATTGTGTACATTTAAGGTGTACAACATGATGTTTTGATATACATATATGTATATACACACACACTGTGAAATGATTAGCACCATCAAGGTAACTAATATACCCATCACCTCACCTAGTTACTTGTGTGTGTGTGTGCTGAGAACACTTTAAATCTACTCTCTCAGCAAATTTCGAGTACACAGTACATTGTTGTTAACTACAGTCACCATGCTGTACATTGTTTCTAGAACTTATTCATCTTATAACTAAAAGTTGATATCCTTTGACAAACGTCTCTTCATTTCTTCCAACCTCCAGCCTATGGTAACCACCATTCTACTTTGTTACCGTGAGTTTGACTTTTTTTTTTTAAGATTCCGCATATAAGTGAGATCATGCAGTGTTTGTCTTTCTGTGCCTGCCTTATTTCACTTGACAAACGTCTCTTCATTTCTTCCAACCTCCAGCCTATGGTAACCACCATTCTACTTTGTTACTGTGAGTTTGACTTTTTTTTTTTAAGATTCCACATATAAGTGAGATCATGCAGTATTTGTCTTTCTGTGCCTGCCTTATTTCACTTAGCATAATGTCCTCCAGTTTCATCCATGTTGTCACAAATAGAATTTCCTTCTTTTTTAAGGCNCTGGATGTTCCATTAGTCGAGCCAGAACCACGGACAGAACCGCAGGGTTTTGGTGTCCTTTTTTTTTCCTGGTATGGTTGACAAATAAAAATTGTGTACATTTAAGGTGTACAACATGATGTTTTGATATACATATATGTATATACACACACACTGTGAAATGATTAGCACCATCAAGGTAACTAATATACCCATCACCTCACCTAGTTACTTGTGTGTGTGTGTGCTGAGAACACTTTAAATCTACTCTCTCAGCAAATTTCGAGTACACAGTACATTGTTGTTAACTACAGTCACCATGCTGTACATTGTTTCTAGAACTTATTCATCTTATAACTAAAAGTTGATATCCTTTGACAAACGTCTCTTCATTTCTTCCAACCTCCAGCCTATGGTAACCACCATTCTACTTTGTTACCGTGAGTTTGACTTTTTTTTTTTAAGATTCCGCATATAAGTGAGATCATGCAGTGTTTGTCTTTCTGTGCCTGCCTTATTTCACTTGGCATAATGTCCTCCAGTTTCATCCATGTTGTCACAAATAGAATTTCCTTCTTTTTTAAGGCCGAATAGTATTCCATTATATTTTAAATTATATATAGTATATATATAATTTAATTTATGTTAATATAATTAATATAATAATAAATTAATATAAATTTTAAGTTATATATATATCACATTTTCTTTATCCATTCCTTCATTGATGGACACTTAGGTTGTTTCCATCTCTTAGCTATTGTGAATAATGCTGCAATGAACATGGAAGTGCAGGTATCTCTTTGACATACTAATTTCATTTCCTTTGGATACATGTATACCCAGAAATGGGATTGTTGAATCATAAGGTAGTTCTATTCCTAATTTTTTTGAGGAACCTCCATACTGTTTTCCATCATAGCTGTACCAATTTACATTCCTACCAATAGTTTGTAAGAGTTCCCTTTTCTCCAAAACCTTCCCAATATCTGTTCTATTTTGACTTGTTATTTTTTTTTTGACTTGTTATTAATAGTCACCTTACCAGGTGTGAGGTGATATCTCATTGTGGTTCTGATTCACATTTCCCTGCTGATTAGTAACACTGAGCATTTTTTCATATACCTGCTGGCTATTTATATTTCTTCATTGGAAAAATGTTTATTCAGGTTCTTTGTCCAGTGTTTAAAAGGTTTTTTGGTGGGCTTTTTTGAGTTGTAGGAGTTCCTTATATATTTTGGATATTAACTCCTTATTGGATATATGCTTCACAAATAATTTTTTCCTATAATATAGATTGTTTTCCTTTTCTTTTCTTTTCTTTTCTTTTTTTTTTTTTTTTTTTTTTGGCTGCTGGCCCATATGGGTATCCAAACCCTTGACCTAGCTTTTCATTTTGTTGATTGTCCTCTGCTATGCAGAGAGCACCTTTTGAGGGCTCTGGCATCAAGGACAGCAACAGAGATAAGATCTTATTTTGTTCGGGACACCAGAATAGACAGAATAGATTGGGAAGAGCTAAAAGACATTGCAAAGGAAAGATTTTTTTTTTTTTTTTTTTTTTTTTTAA
>NW_007726204.1:421854-437175 GCF_000696425.1 Galeopterus variegatus
GATCCGAACCCGTGGCCTTGGTGTTATGAGCACCGCACTCTCCTGAGTGAGCCACAGGCCGGCCCCAGAAGGAAAGATTTTAGGGCTCATGAATGAAAAAGGGTTTATATTCCTGGAGAGTTCCCTAGATGCTGGGAAGAGATCAGAAATTTGGTTGAGGGGTCTGGAAAAGTTCCCAGAAGCACTGCAAACTTTTTTTAAAAAATTAAACCTTTTTTTTTTTTTCCTTTTTGTCTTTTTTCGTGACCAGTAACGGGATCGCAACCCTCGGTGTCGCGCCCACACTGTGCTCAGCCAGTGAGCTGACGGGTCTCTACATGGGATCCGAACCCTCGGCGGGAGTGCCGCACTCTACCGAGTGCGCCACCGGGCAGGCCCCCAAAATTAAACCTTTATCCCTGGACTCCCTATGTCATATCTTTGTATCTGGGGCAACACTTCCTGCCTCCATGAGCACAAAGAGGTATTTGAGATAAAGATAACAATTGAGCTCTCTGAGGTGGGCTGAGCTGAGGTATATCATCCCAGACCTATTAGTAACTGTATGTTTGTCCACCGGAACCACCTAAGCAGTTCTCCAGACTTGCTAAGAATCTGATGATCCGAACCCTCCTAGAGGAAATGGAGTTGTCATTCTGCCGTGTTGACAGGAACTAAAAAAATGCTGCGGCCAGAGTGTGGAACTAACTGCGGGAGAGAAACATTCCTAGAGAGAATGATAGATGTATACCGGGCTGGTTTCCAGAAATCACTGGGACCAGTGACCACTATACACATCCTGTTGACCCCTTTTGAAGCGGGGCATTTATTGAATTTTTCCTGTGTCTATCTCAACATTTTGTGTTTGATGTGGGGAGGGGGCACATAACTTGTTTCTTTTCTGCATGGGTCATTATTTTGAGAGAAACTGTACCTGAGAAATTACATCCAATTCACCTCTTGAGCATCACGTCCTGATTTAGAGATTGAGATTTTTAACTTTAATCCTTGTCCTGTTGCTATAATTGTATAAAATCTGGGAGATCTTGAGAAGGGTTGTTTTTATCATGTTTGAGGGATATAAGTGATTGGGGGCCTGACAGTGAACTACTATCTAGTTACAACAGTAACTAGTGGACTACAATAACTAGTCTCCAAAGACTGCTGCTCTACCCCCATGAAGCACAAGTCAAAATAACCACATGCTGGGCCGGCCCGTGGCTCACTCGGTAGAGTGCGGTGCTGATAACACCAAGGCCGCGGGTTCGGATCCCATATAGGGATGGCCGGTTCACTCACTGGCTGAGCGTGGTGCTGACAACACCAAGCCAAGGGTTGAGATCCCCTTACCGGTCATCTTTTAAAAAAAATAAAATAAAATAAAAATAACCACATGCTTATGTAGTCCTCTCCCCTTCATTTGGGCTCTTTCTGTGACCCACCTTGAACCACAGGATGTGGTAGAAGTGACACTGCATAACTTCCAAAGCTAGGTCCTGTGATGCCTTGTACCTTCTGCTTAAGCCTTTTTGAAGCCTCATTCTCGTAGAAGCCAGTAACCATTCATTAAGTCCAACAACCATGAGACCATCGTGATCTGAGGAAGTCCAAGATACTAACAGAGAGGTCATGAGGAGAAAGAGATAACTAGCCAGCCCCCAGCTGTTTCATCTAGCCTGGTTGAAATATCAGATTTGAGCAGAAATTCTATCTTGGACACCCTACCCAGTAGATCCTTCAGAAAATTTGACTCCCCTTTACAATCTAATTGAAGCCACATGACACACGAACCTTGTAAGTCTAGTAAACTAATGAACGAACAAAACTCCAGAAGAGATAATACTAAATTACGGTTTCAAGCCAATGTGTTTTGGAGAGATTTGTTATGTTGTAGTGCATAGCTGGAAGGACATTAATGCAAGAAGCCACTGCATCCATATGTATTAGTTGTGCTCACTCCAACAATAAATTCCATCCTCTCTGGTCTAAAACCCTGACAACTTATTTCCAAACATATACCCCAAGTTTCTGCCTACATAAATCAGCAAAAACCTAGCAATTCTTTTGGTATAGTAGGTACCTCCTTAGTAATAATTTGTGATTTTATCCCACTGGGTTCCTTGGCTTTTTAGTCTAGTTATGGGTATGGAGAAAGATTTGAGGTCAGAATTAAGGAGATTGGCACCCCGACTCCAGGAAACCACCCTACCTGAGGATTTTAGGCAATCAGAAACTACTACAGAAGGGGAAGAAGAACTGCTTTTCCTGCAGTACATGCATTTGAATTTTATTACTTACAGTAATCAGATTTACTGAAATCTACCCAAGCATCACAATTTCAATTCTAATGATCCCATCCTTATCAACACACTATCACTTACAAAACAGCTAATTGTACTTTGAATCAAAATGTGCACTTTGTGTTTTGGTTTTGGTCCTCCAGCTGCAAGAAAAAAATCTCTGAGCGTTCCTTGAGGGTAATCACTGAAATTCTCCAACCATGATCTGAACTGAAAATTTCAAATGCTGAGCTCGTCATTTTCTTTCTTTAGATTCCTCTAGTGCATCAAGCACAAGGTTAGGCACACACAAGATGCAGTAAACATTCCAGAATGAAGAAGAGAATTGAAAAAACTCACTTGATCTTTCTCAGATTACAAAGTTTCTTCCCTGAAGCAACCAGCTTTATCTTTGTGGGCATAGACAGCTGCATGATTTCTCAGTTTAGTCATCTGAATTGGGGAAGGAATGCGGTATATAAGAATGTTCTGTTATTCCCTTCTCAGACATTCGGTCACTCCTTGTACCAGAAAGATTGATCTTCTTTGATTTCCTGATCCCTCCCTGGTACCCTCATACTCCTTTGGTGACAATTATCTCTTCTTTTCTTTCACCTTAAGCATGAACAAAATTCTGTTAAATTGGGGGACCTTTTAAGAACAATTGTGGAGGGGGGAGGAGTAATCTTTTCATTAGCAAGGTTTGGACTCACATAGATGGACGGATCTGCTTGACAGTGGGGAGTCTGGTCCCCTCCCTGTCTAGGAGATATCCTCTGAGGTCATGGGGACGTCTCTCCACACCTGTGCCATCTTCACAAACCCTGGCTGGGCAAAGTTGTAACAGTGCTGGCCATTTCCCATGGAAAATGTATCAGAAATGCAGTATGCCACTGAACCAGCTTTCCATATTTTTTCTAATCTTTCACAGTACATACACTGTTCACCTGAAAAACTAATCACACTTCAAGACCCAGCAAACATGCCTCTTGTTACAAAGAGCACTTGCAGGCTATTTCAGACAGCTGCTCACGTGTTGTGAGTTCCGTTCCTCCCGTTCCTCCAGTGGGGTTCTACCACTCTCTGCTGCAAGGCCTGTTTGCTTAGCCTCCTTTCTGCCTCAGAAGATCCCCGTGGCTAGGGACGCGTCTCAAATTGCTGAGTCCTCTGTATCTTGCAGAGGACCTGTCACAAGGTGAGTGCTCAATAAATGCTCATTGAATGTGTAACTTTCACTGCCACAATCTTTACTGCCATGTACTGCTGATGACCCACTGTTTTCTTTTGAATAGATCCAAGTTTGCTCCCTCTCTCTCTCCTTCCCTTCTTGCTTTTTATACAAAAACATCAGTGTGATTTTTGACCTTTCTCCTTCCATCACGTCTTTCATATGACCAATCAGAAAATCTCATGGCTCTGCCTTCATAAAACAACCACAGATCAACCACTTCTCATCACCAAGGACAGGCATTTTGTCTATTTACTACTGAGTGCCTTGCTTTAGTAGATACTCACTTTATCTAATAAATAAATGTCTTTTCCTATAACTTCGTTTGGAATATAAGCCAGATAGCATTTCTCAGAAATCAGCAGTTAATTGGGCAGTGAAATATATCTGGACTATGTGTTCTTCAGAATCCATTCATGGTTTCATGATTAAAAGAGAAAATGAAACAAAAAGAGATTTTCAGGTGGTTGAAAAGTTTAGTCAGTATAACAAGTAAGGGAAAATTCTGGAGAACTGACAACCCAATTGCCCATCAACTGGTGAGTGGATAAACAAATTGTGGTGTATCCATACAATGAAATATCATTCAGCCATAAAAACAAATGAAGCACTGACACATGCTACCACATGGATGAACCCTAAAGACATTATGCTAAGTGAAAAAAACAGACACAAAAAGCCACAGATTGCATGATTTCACTTCTATGAAAGTTCCAGAATAGGAAAATTCATAGAGACAGAAAACTGATTAGTGGTTGCCAGGGCCTGAGGTAGGGATGGGAAGTGATTGTTTAACTGGTACAGAGTTTGCTTTTGAGGTGATAAAAATGTTCGGAAATTAGACAGTGGTGATAATTGCACAGTATTGTAAATGTACTAAATGCCACTGAATGGTACACTTTAAAATGGTTAGAATGGTGAATGATAGATCATGTGAATTTTACCACAATAAAAAAAAAAATGTGGGCCGAGCCCGTGGTGCACTCGGGAGAGTGTGGTGCTGGTAACACCAAGGCCCCGGGTTCGGATCCCATATAGGGATGGCCGGTTCGCTCACTGGCTGAGCGTGGTGCTGACAACACCAAGTCAAGGGTTAAGATCCCCTTACCGGTCATCTTTAAAAAAAAAAAAAAAATGCACCTTGTTTTGTTTACCCTGTAGCACAATCCTAATTAAAACTGTCACCTCTCCATAAGGTTAGGTAGAAGGAGCTTTCATACTGAAGAGACTCTGAGAAGATCTGGGGCAGATACTGTGCAGGTGTGTCTGCCTGGTGGGGAGAGAGCATCTGCCTGGCTGGGCTCCGGGGCCTCAGGAGCATGGTCTGAGGTTCAGAATCTGGAAACGAAAAGGCCAGACCTGTAAGTCCCACATCAGCAAGGGGTGTGTGTGCGTGTATATTAGGGGTTGCGGTGAAATTGTGGGTGTTGAGTCTGTATCATGTATCGCAAGCACAGAAAGAAGCATTTCAACAACACAGATCACGCTTCTTTTCTCTTCTACACACTATAACCAGCTGAAACTCTGCTCATCCCATCTCAGACTGTCAGCACCTGAAATTTCTGTTTCCTATGAGCCAAGGGCTTAGAATGAACTCCCTGATGGCTCGAGATAAACACATATACACATACAAACATAACTTTGTTTTTCACATGTATGCGGGACAGACAGACAGATACACATACAATTTCTGTCAAGCATACAGCCAAGCAGAGGGAAGACGACCCACACACATGATCACGTGCAAACGTGGTCTTTCCTGAGGCTGCCTTCCCATCTTGCCACCTCATACGCTACCTTGACAACACCAGCTGAATGAAGCTTTACAAGACTCATGCAGCCAAAGCTTGACAACTGCCTGAAATACACAATTGTATTTCATTTTCAGCCCTTTGAATCATTTGCATTGCCTTTGGTGTCATTTGCTGGGTACAGTCCATCCTCTGTTTGCTTTTGCTTTATCAATTGTTGTTGTCATTGTCTTTTTATTTTTTATCTTTTTCTCCATCTTTCTCTTCAAGTACCAAGTTCTTGTGCTAAATCAGAGGCAAGTATTGGCTCTGGAATAGAGAACCTCTCCCTCTCTTTCTAAACTTAAAATTTTATTTTTTATCTGGCCAGTTAGCTCAGTTGGTTAGAGTGTGGTGCTTATAACACCAGAGTCTGGGATTCAGTTCCTGTACTGGCTAACAATAACAACAAAAAAAAACATTTAAAAAACCTCAGAATTATTTCTTGGGGGAGCTCACTGCAATGCTTTCCACAACTTGCATGTTGCATACTGCAGTCTTGCACCACCACAACCCTCCAAACCACAGTCAGCAACAGCATACAGTGAGCTTTGCTTCTGGACTGCAATACACACTTGAGGCCTGGGGATAGGGGCAGACCCTGGAAGAGAAATTCTGATTCAGTTTGTGGCTATCTGGTGCTCTGTTGTCCTGGTCTCTGTGACTCCTTTGGGTTCTCCCATGGCTGCCTTTCCTCTTCCTCCATGTGAGCATACCCTTCTAGAGGGTTGGAGGCTTTTGGGAGAATTACTCTGATAAAGGGTCAGTGGAGGCTGTCATCTTATTTTTGTTATCCTCTGCTAGGAACCAGACTTAGAAGCTCCTCTTCCCTGCTTTGAGTCATGAAACCCCATTTTGAGGCATCTCCCAATGTCATGGAATTCTCTACCGTTACTGCTCCAGCATTGTCTGAGCTGGAGGGTATAAAGTATACAACCAGAAGAAATTCCAGGGAGTCTCTCAAGATACATATATATAGCTGGAGAGATTCAGGATGTACATTAATATGAACATCTTAATTATGAGAAAGATCACAGAGGAGATGATCAAAGCAGGTGATAAATACCACCTTTGAAGAAACAAAGCAGATGTTTAAGTTTGCAGAACACTGAAATCAGAGCCAGAAGATTCGAGAGCTACTTATCAGCTCTGTGGCCTTGGACAACTCACTTACTTTTCTGAACTTCAGTTTTCATCAATTGTAAAATAAAGGCAAAGGACTGGATAAACTCCAAAGTCTACTCGGCAATTAATAGCCACTGAGTATGGAAATAAAGCTGAAGTTTGGTTTCACCCAGAGAATTATATTTGGATAAAAGCCTTAATCTAACCACAAGGGAGGCTGTAATGTATTTTTCTGTATGCCTGGGGAAGAGCAAATTTAATTGCTGAGCATCTAACTCTTCTCTCCCACACAGTGGGACTCAGCTCTGATACTTAGAGGATTGTAAATGACCCCGACTAACCCCACTTCTCTCCAAATTATGGAATGAACACAATTTCAGAACATATTAAAATCAAACTATATCTGTAGAAGAATTGGATGTTCCTAAGATGTTTTAGAATCCACAATGTCCTAAACAAAAAAGATTCTTTAAATACCTGTCTCCCCCCGCTCCCTGAAATCTACCATTGTAACCTGGTGTTGGTAACATTTCAAACAAATATAGAGTTGGCCTGTCTTCATAATTCATCTGAGAAGTCACCAAGAGGTCTTAGTATCTATGAGGACACTGGGATTAGTATCTATGAGTGTTTCTGGGATTGCTAGGAGCAGTGGTTCTCAAAGTGTGGTCCCCAGACCAGCAGCATCAGTATCACCGGGGAACTTGTTAAAATGCATATTTGCAGGTTCCAGCCTGGACACACTGAGGCATAAACTTGATTTGGGGCCCAGCACGCTGTGTTTTCCACAAGCCCTCCAGGTAATTTTCATTCACAGTCAAGCCTGAGAACTACTGGCTAAAAAAGATCTTCCATTTTCTGCTAAAAACAAAAACAAAAAACAACCCTACAAACCCTACCTGGGAATCCTAGACTATAAGAGGTTCCAATGACCAGTTCAACAGAGTACGTAATAAAATCAAGTTCAACAAGGTCAACAAAGTGAGTCTGTGGGAAAGGGGAATTTCCAATTCTGGATCCTGGGAAAACATCCCCAGAAAATATAGCCATGCTTGCATTTGTTTACCAAAATACTGTTACAAGGAGCTTCACAGCAGTACTATTTGCGATAGCCCCAAACCAAAACCACCCAAACTCCCATCAACATCAGGATTAATGAAAAAAATTGGTGTATTTATACAAATAGAGTAATACAGTAACAAACGCAGTTAATACATACAGTATATAAAACAAAGTTAAAAATGCAGTAATGAGAATGAATGAACTCAACATGCAAACAATATGAATCATCTCATGATACAATGTTGAGTGAAAGAAGCTGGATACAAAAGAAGACATACTGTGTACCATCCATTTATATAAAGTTCAAAAGCAGGCATGACTGATCTATGACTACGTAAGTCAGGAAAACAGTTACCATGGCCTGGGCAGAGACTGAAAGGGGCCTCTAGGATGCTAGAAATAGTCTGTTTTTAGATCTGGATGCTGGCTACATGGGTGCAAAAAATCATTGACCTATACACTAATGATTTGTGAACTTTTCTGTATGTACAGTAGTCCCCGTTATCCACAGGGAATATAGTCCAAGACCTGCAAAGGACACCCAAAACCTCAGAGAGTACTGAGCCCTACATATACTATGTTTTTTCCTGTACGTACATACCTATAACAGATTAACAACAATAACTAACAATAAAATTAAGACTGTAATAAAAATAATCACACACTGTGGCTGTAACTTTTGCAGTTTGATGTGCAACAGCAAAACTGGCACAAACTTCTTTTTCCATCTGCAATTTCATGGACAGAAGATTTGTTTTTACCATAGATCTGAGCAATCTCAGCATATGATTTTTTTCTTTCCTTATTAAGTTGGGAACTTTCACTTTCTCACTTAAAAGAAGCATTTTACGGCTTCTCTTTGGCATATTCAAATTGCCAGCATGACTACTTTTGAGTTTTGGGGCCATTACTAGGTAACATAAGGTTACTCGAACACAAGCACTGGATACCATGACAGTGGATCTGATAACCAAGAGGGCTACCAAGTGACTAACGGGCAGAGGGTGTACACAGTGTGCACACGCTGAACAAAGGGGTGGTTCACACCCCAGACAAGATGAATTTGCATGGCGCGAGACTTCATCATTGCTCAGAATGGTGCACAATTTAAAACTTATGAATTGTTTATTTCTGGAATTTTCCATCTAATATTTTCCGACCATGGTTGACTGTGGGTAACTGAAACCATGGAAAGTGAAACTGCAGATAAGGAGGGACTACTGTATATTAAACGTCAATTAAAATAAGAAAATAAAATCGTGGCTCAAAGCTGGGTATGCCTGGAATGGACTGGTAGACAGCATCCTGTGCCACCAAGAACCAGCTAAAGTGACAGCACATAATTCACAAATTTGGAAACATGTTCACAATACTGCAGTACACACTAAAATAGTAAAACATTCTATTTACATTAAAAGTCCTTGGGCTAGCCCGTTAGCAAAGTTGGTTAGAGCACCAAGGTCAAGGGTTCAAATACCTGTACCAGCCAGCCTCAAAAAAATTAAAAAATCCTGTAGTAGCAAGGTCAACTATAGCCACAGTTTCCCCCAGAGGGAGTCCAATATTTTATTCATGCCTCCTGAACTCTTGCAATGAGCAACCATGGGTCAGGTCCTATGCAGGGATCTGAGGACCACGGGAAAGTCTGAGACCCTCCCTCATGGAGATAAGCATTATTAGAATACCCACACGAATACATATGGCAAGGTTATGATGACGTACAAGGACCTCCAGTAGCATAAAACAGGAGTTCTGACCTGGTCTGGGGGATCAGAGAAGGGTTTAATGAGAAAGCAGAGAATGGGGACAGGAAAAAGAAGGGGAGGGGCTGCTCAAAGCAGGTGGAACAGTAAGAGAAAATCTTGACAAATGGAAACTTCAAACTGTTTTCAGCCTCACGCCTCAACTGAAACCTGCCTATCGGACGAGCACCTGGCACCCCATGCAATTTCTCAAGTTGAGGCTATTTTCCCCCTCATTTCTCAAGTACTTTGTGGTAAGAAAAGTGGGCTAAATGTTCTTGGTTCCCTGAGGCCCCTTAAATGGGTTTCTACTTCACCTGAATAACGTCCAAACGTCTGCACCTTGATCTGGCCTTGGTCTGCCTCTCCAATTTCATCTTTTCCTATTATCCATCTCCCACAATATACCTCAGCTCCAGTGGCCTCCTATCTGTACCTCAGGCATGAAAAGGTTTCAATATTCCTTTTGCTTAGAATGCTCTTCTTTAGCCTTCAGTGAAAATGACAATTCCTCAGAGATGTCCTACCTGGCTTTCCGATCTAATGCACTTCCTCTAACTCAGTGCCACTGGTGGCATTCCTGATACCAGTAGTATCACAATCAGAGACTATCTATTGGCTTATTTCCTTGTTTATTTTCTACTTTCCTTCCTAGAGTACCAGCACTTGAGAGGGCATGGATGAGTTTTATTTTTATAAATCTTGATTTCCTATGTACCAGAACAAAACTTAGCAGAGTGGGCACTCAAATAATTGTTAAGTGAACAAAGAAGGAGGGCCAGGGGCATATCCACATAACCTCCTGCAAAGTCCCCTGCTAGTTTGGGGCTCATGGCCTTTAAGTATACCACCTTCTTCCCATCCTCACTAGTGCCGCAGGGAGACTCCAGGGACCGATTCTAAATTTGCATGAAAAATTCAAGGCCCACTTTATCCTTTCAAATAGATATTTGGAAAGGAGTTTCTACCTTTGACTACTTTAGAAGTTTTCCTGAATTTTCTTTCTGTAAAAGACATAGATGAGTCCTTCCATCGCATTGGCCTCAGGCTACCTACAGTGTTTTCAGAGCCAAAGTTCTTTTGCTTTTCCAGGACCTCTCCAATCCAGGCTGGTGGGATGTGGGGGCTGGAGGATGAGGATGGCGGCGGTAGGGTGGGTAAGACAGGCCATGACCGGAGCCCCACCTTCACCTTAGAGAAGCTGGGTCCACAGGCCAAGACCAGAGCCCCACATTCACGTTAGAGAAGTTGGGTGTAGGCAGTCCAGGTCTTTGGACAGGGGCTAGAATCGTCTGGCCCACCCAATTACACCCACCTCACAAATAAGACCTGTCACGGAGAGAACATTATGAAGAGGAATGAATAAATGAGTAAATATGGAGCCTGAGAGGTGGACGAAATGGGTAACAGAGGAACAGAAAAAAGGATGCGAAGAGTGAAGAGAGAAGCATGATTTTTTAAAAGTGCAATTCATTTGTCTGCTTAAAACTCTTCAAGGACTTTCACCTGCCCCAAGTCTAAACTCTTTAACATATGCTACAAGATCCTTCACGACTTAGGCCCTGCCAAGGCCATGTGCGTCTGTCCCGGCTGGGAGAGGCCTGGCAGAGCTGAGGTGAGGCGCTGGGCCGGGCATGTCCCCAGGCTCCCCCGCAGGGGGCCTCGGGCTCCCCTCCAGGTCCCAAGCGGATCCGCCCACGCACGGACCCCTCCTGCCTACTTTGAGCCTCCCACCAACGTGTTCTTTCTCTCGGCACCTTGTTTGTTTACTCATTCGTCCCGAGTGAATTTTTTTGGACNACATGTTCACAATACTGCAGTACACACTAAAATAGTAAAACATTCTATTTACATTAAAAGTTCTTGGGCTGGGCCGGCCTGGTGGCGCACTGCTACAGTGCGCTGCTTGGGAGCGCAGTGGCGCTCCCGCCGAGGGTTCGGATCCCACATACAGACCAGTTCCCGCTCACTGGCTGAGCGAGGTGTGGGCGCAACACCGAGGGTTGCGATCCCGTTGCCGGTCCTGGTCCGGTATGGGCACGACACTGAGGGTTGCGATCCGTTGCTGGTCACAAAAAAAAAAAAAAGTTCTTGGGCTAGCCCGTTAGCAAAGTTGGTTAGAGCACCAAGGTCAAGGGTTCAAATGTACCAGCCAGCCTCAAAAAAATTAAAAAATAAATAAATCTTGTAGTAGCAAGGTCAACTACAGCCACACTTTCCCCCAGAGGGAGTCCAATATTTTATTCATGCCTCCTGAACTCATGCAATGAGCAACCGTGGGTCAGCTCCTATGCAGGGATCTGAGGACCACTGGAGATAAGCATTGTTAGAATACCCACACGAATACATATGGCAAGGTTACGATGAAGTACAAGGAACTCCAGCAGCATAAAACAGAAGTTCTGACCTGGTCTGGGGGATGAGAGAAGGGTTTAATGAGAAAGCAGAGAATGGGGACAGGAAAAAGAAGGGGAGGGGCTGCTCAAAGCAGGTGGAACAGTAAGAGAAAATCTTGACAAATGGAAACCTCAAACTGTTTTCAGCCTCACGCCTCAACTGAAACCTGCCTATCGGGCGAGCACCTGGCACCCCGTGCAATTTCTCAAGTTGAGGCTATTTTCCCCCTCATTTCTCAAGTACTTTGTGGTAAGAAAAGTGGGCTAAATGTTCTTGGTTCCCTGAGGCCCCTTAAATGGGTTTCTACTTCACCTGAATAACGTCCAAACGTCTGCACCTTGATCTGGCCTTGGTCTGCCTCTCCAATTTCATCTTTTCCTATTATCCATCTCCCACAATATACCTCAGCTCCAGTGGCCTCCTATCTGTACCTCAGGCATGAAAAGGTTTCAATATTCCTTTTGCTTAGAATGCTCTTCTTTAGCCTTCAGTGAAAATGACAATTCCTCAGAGATGTCCTACCTGGCTTTCCGATCTAATGCACTTCCTCTAACTCAGTGCCACTGGTGGCATTCCTGATACCAGTAGTATCACAATCAGAGACTATCTATTGGCTTATTTCCTTGTTTATTTTCTACTTTCCTTCCTAGAGTACCAGCACTTGAGAGGGCATGGATGAGTTTTATTTTTATAAATCTTGATTTCCTATGTACCAGAACAAAACTTAGCAGAGTGGGCACTCAAATAATTGTTAAGTGAACAAAGAAGGAGGGCCAGGGGCATATCCACATAACCTCCTGCAAAGTCCCCTGCTAGTTTGGGGCTCATGGCCTTTAAGTATACCACCTTCTTCCCATCCTCACTAGTGCCGCAGGGAGACTCCAGGGACCGATTCTAAATTTGCATGAAAAATTCAAGGCCCACTTTATCCTTTCAAATAGATATTTGGAAAGGAGTTTCTACCTTTGACTACTTTAGAAGTTTTCCTGAATTTTCTTTCTGTAAAAGACATAGATGAGTCCTTCCATCGCATTGGCCTCAGGCTACCTACAGTGTTTTCAGAGCCAAAGTTCTTTTGCTTTTCCAGGACCTCTCCAATCCAGGCTGGTGGGATGTGGGGGCTGGAGGATGAGGATGGCGGCGGTAGGGTGGGTAAGACAGGCCATGACCGGAGCCCCACCTTCACCTTAGAGAAGCTGGGTCCACAGGCCAAGACCAGAGCCCCACATTCACGTTAGAGAAGTTGGGTGTAGGCAGTCCAGGTCTTTGGACAGGGGCTAGAATCGTCTGGCCCACCCAATTACACCCACCTCACAAATAAGACCTGTCACGGAGAGAACATTATGAAGAGGAATGAATAAATGAGTAAATATGGAGCCTGAGAGGTGGACGAAATGGGTAACAGAGGAACAGAAAAAAGGATGCGAAGAGTGAAGAGAGAAGCATGATTTTTTAAAAGTGCAATTCATTTGTCTGCTTAAAACTCTTCAAGGACTTTCACCTGCCCCAAGTCTAAACTCTTTAACATATGCTACAAGATCCTTCACGACTTAGGCCCTGCCAAGGCCATGTGCGTCTGTCCCGGCTGGGAGAGGCCTGGCAGAGCTGAGGTGAGGCGCTGGGCCGGGCATGTCCCCAGGCTCCCCCGCAGGGGGCCTCGGGCTCCACTCCAGGTCCCAAGCGGATCCGCCCACGCACGGACCCCTCCTGCCTACTTTGAGCCTCGCACCAAAGTGTTCTTTCTCTCGGCACCTTGTTTGTTTACTCATTCGTCCCGAGTGAATTTTTTTGGACCTTTAGTTTATTTTCTGTTTGCTCGACTTTTGTTTTTTCCATCATTTGAGGTCAGGGGTCAGCCTTGACTCACAGTTTTATTCCCAGAGCGCTGCACGGCACCAGGCACAGAACAGGCTCTCGGTGAGGGCGGATTATCGGAGGGCGTGACATCAGGGAGGGGTCGGGTGGGCGCCTGGCTCTATCACAATGTGGCTTAAATTGTTAGGCCTTTAATCCCCGCAGACACCTGGAGTGAGCCGCGGAGCCCCGGGGCGCGCAGCGTATCATGTCGGGGGTCGTGCCGGGTAAGGGGCGCGAGGGCTGCAGGCCGGGCTGAGCGGGTGGGCTGGATGGGCCGAGGCGAGGGCTGCGGGCCTCCGTGGTGGCTCCCGGCACTGGGCTACGTTAACAGGGACCTTTGCAACTGGGCCCCACCAGTAATGTAGGAGCTTCTGTTTCTTCACGTCCTTTTCTTTTCTTTTAAAGACAACCGGTAAGAGGGTCTTAACCCTTTTCTTGGTGTTGTCAGCACCACGCTCAGCCAGTGAGCTAACCGGCCATCCCTATGTGGGATCCGAACCCGTGGCCTTGGTGTTATCAGCACCGCACTCTCCCGAGTGAGCCACGGGCCGGTCCTGTCCAGATATTTTAAATGTTGATGTTGTGACATTTAGCAATATTCTCCTTTTATAATTGTATTTGTAAAACCTAGTTAAGAAGTGTATTGCTTGTCTGGAGACAATAAATATAATTTTATTTATCTTTTTTTAAAAAATTTTTTTAAATGATTTTAATAATAGAAAAATTGTGCATCAACAAGTCTAATTACCAAAACTTGTACCTTGCTCTTCTGATACATATTCCATACTATTTAATACTAAACTTATAAAAATATTAATTAATACATTTTATGTATTGACCTCTCAGTTTGGTAGATGATGATTTTAGACTCAAGGCCACATCCCTTTTCGATTTCACCCCCTACAACTTGCTAATACAGGTATATTAATAATTTGATTAAATGAATATCAATTTATTTTCACCAGACTTATGTAAGTATCGTTCACCGCTGAGTCAGTCAGTACCAGAATGACTCATTTAACATAAACTTCCTAATTCGAGGTGTGAATAATTACCTTTTCTCATGATGCATCTTTCTTAATTTTCAACTGCATAATTAACCAATTCTTCTACCCATGGTATATTAAGTATTTTTTCCCAAATACCCAGACCCATCAAGTGTTCAATTGAATCCACTTTCCTGAATGTATCTGCCAAAAGACAATATAACAACAAATTTAGTTTAAAGATTGAATTGGCTTTTATATGCAAATGCAACTCTAGAATTGGGGAATACCTCATTCTATAAATTAGAATGAGTGTTCTCATGAGCTGAGCAGAGGAGTTTGGCTTTATAGGCAGCAAAGGGCTGAAAAAAGCAGAAACTTGGGACAGAAAGCAGATGGGTCATTTCAAAGTTACATTCCTTATAGGGTTGAAACAGAGGGGACTTCCTTATCCTGCTGACTCAAGTTGATTGGAATCTCTTGTTTTTTGGAAAACTTGCCCATTTCAAAATTCAGTTTCAAAGTTCAGTTTGATTAGGTGGCACTTAGCACAAGTGACTCCATTCTGGCTTGGTCTGGTCGGTTGGTGCCTAGTGCAGGAGGCAAGTCCGAAACAATGTCCCCAGCCCCCACTTTGCTTAACTTCCACATGCTGCTTCTGTCCTCTTCCTGGAATCTGCCTGGCTTGCTTTCTAGGCCTGGTGTGCTGGCCTTAACCTGGGACTTCCTTTTGCTGCTTTCTTGGATTGTCTTTCCTCCCACACAAATTCTCCCTTTTTCTTTATTTTATCAAGTTGAACTACATTCTCATGTGGCTTCTTTTTTTTTTTTTAAAGATGACCAGTAAGGGGATCTCAACCCTTGACTTGGTGTTGT